>NW_018391826.1:0-4564 GCF_900095145.1 Mus pahari | reverse complement strand
AACTCACTTGGTAGACCAGGCTGGCCTCGAACTCAGAAATCCACCTGCCTCTGCCTCCCGAGTGCTGGGATTAAAGGCCTGCGCCACCAGGCCCGGCCTGAATCAGTTTTTCTGCACCATTTTTTTTAAATTGTGCTAGCATTTCTTTCTGGAACACATTAGATCATTAGCAAAGAGTGGTTTTAAATATATAGCAGAGATTAATGGTAGGAATAATTTTTTTTTTTTAATCTGGTGCACCATTGCCATGCTGCACGGGTATTTCTTGGCTTACTTATGTTCACTTGTCCCAAGTGTTTGGTAATGAAGGCAGGTTAGAAGTTAACACCACGCAAGCTGGGTCTAGTGTCTCAGGAATTTCATCCCAGCTACTTGTGAGGCTGAGCCAGGAGGATTGCAAGTATAAGGCCTGCCTGGGCACAGAGAGAGTTCAAAGTCTGGGCAACTTAGTAAGACACTGTCTCAAAATTAAAAAATAAAAAAATTACTTAGGAAATTAGATCACTGGTAGAGAATTGCTTATAAGAACCCCTGGATTCAATCCCTACCACCAGAAAAAGAAGAAAGATGAGGAAGGTGAAGAGGAGAAAGAAGGGGAGGAGGAAAGAAGTTACACCTTGAAAAGTACATTGTCAAAGAATTGGTACCTGTGGATTAAATTGGGTCAAGTGATGGGCCAAACTCTCCAATGATTCTGGCCTGCATTATTATTGGGAAGTCATACATCATTCTAAACACCTTTCACCTATGTCTGCAGTGCTTTTTCTCTGGATTCTTTTTGGTTTTCTCCTTTTTGTTGATTTGTACTAATTTTATTATGACAGGGTCTGATATGAGTTTGTGTAATGTCTTGCTTTGTAGTGATCAGTCTTCTTGGGTGATATACATCCTCCAATCTGAAAGCTATTGGGAATGGGATTGCATCTAAAATCTCTTTCTCTGTATCTTTGGTGGTGGTGTATAGAAATCTATTGATTTGTGGACATTGATTCTGCATCCTGCCATATTACTGAATTTATTGTTTCTAGAATTCTGACAAATTTGGGGATTTTTAATGAGCAATATCATGTCATCCACCAATAAGGATTTTTTTAAAGTCATTTTCCCATCTGTATCCCTTTAAATTTCCTTCTCTTGTCTTACTGTGCCAGCTAGTGCTTCCAGCACAATATTGAGAAGGAGTGGGGATCGCAGACAGTCCTGACTCATCCCTGGCTTCAGTGAGATTGCTCCAAGATTTTTACTCCCAATTTGGAATGTTGTTGGTTGTGGATTTCTTATATAGAGATTTTATTTTGCTGAGGTATGTTCTCTTTAGCCTTACATTCTGTAGGACTTTTTAACCATGAAGGTAGGTTGGAATTTGCCAAAGGGTTTTTTTTTTCTTTTCTTTTTTTTTCTTCATCTATTAAGATTGTCACATGATCTTTGAAAGCCTTTGACCAGTATTTCCTTGAATCTTTATCTGATCCAAAGTGTTCCTACTATTTAAGGTAGTTGACTGCTTGTGTCTCACAGGTCACCAAGATTCTATCTGCTTTTCTTTTTCTTATGAGTCATGGTCTCACTGGCTTAAAATTGCAACCCTCCCAGCTCAAGCTCTTACAGTGCTGGCAGTTCAAGTGTGTATCGCCGTGCTTGGCTGCCACTTTCTTGTGTGTGTTGGGGGAGGGGTGCTTTCTCTTTTTTTTTGTTGTTGTTGTTTTATTTTTTGTGCCCAAGTTTTATTAGCTTCTGTGACCCATCTTTAAAATTTTTCTTCTGTAACCTTAAGCTTACCTTGTAAATGTTTCGTTTTCTGGGTTGTATTTTCCAGTTATAGAACTATTTTAGTCTTCTCAAAACAATCCATTTCTCTGTCACATATTTCTTTCACTAGGCTGACCCTTGTTGCAATCTTTATAATAAAACTATGATTATAACTGTACAGCCTTCTCAGGAGTTGAGTCATCTTCGCAAATCATTGTTTTACAGTTGCAGGGAGACCATGGGAATCCCCGGATTTACAGGCGGTTAGTCAGAACACACATGACTGTCACACCTTACAACCAGGGTCTGAAGTGAGGATAATTCTGTGAGACTGATCAGTTTGCAGACTCTTTGCTATGCATACTTAGTGTCAGGGTTGGTGGGAAGAAACCATAAATTAACATATTAATAGGGAAACATTTACAGTTGTCTCAAAAGTACGCATTGGTGGCAAATGTTTTAGGGTAGAGCTGGCTGACAGCTTGCCCAGACTCCATGTAAGTGTACATGGTTTGGGTAACAGGTGAACTAAGCCTCAGTAGGTCTTGTGAAAACCAGAAGCTCCAGGCTAAGCTGTTTCTCTAACTTTAGGAAGACTTAACCACTTTTCATATTGTATGTTATATAGAACATTAAACTTTTTGGTGATTTTTGTTGAGATAAGCTTTACTCAAAGTACCATGTCATCTTCACTTATACAGTCTTCATTTAAGTAGATCCTATATATTTAAAAAAATGTATGTCTGTCTTAGTTAGGGTTTTACTGCTATGAACAGGCACCATGACCGAGGCAACTCTTCTTTTTAAAAATTAGATATTTTCGTTATTTACATTTCATTTATTTATTTATTTATTTATTTATTTTTGGTTTTTCGAGACAGGGTTTCTCTGTATAGCTCTGGCTGTCCTGGAACTCACTTGGTAGACCAGGCTGGCCTCGAACTCAGAAATCCGCCTGCCTCTGCCTCCCGAGTGCTGGGATTAAAGGCCTGCGCCACCAGGCCCGGCTGTTATTTACATTTCAAATGTTATCCCCTTTTCTAGTTTCCCTTCCAAAAATCTCCTATCTTCTTCCCCCTCCCTCTGCTCCCCAACCCACCCACTCCTGCTTCCTGGTCCAGGCATTATCCTATACTGGGGTATAGAACCTTCACAGGACCAAGGGCCTCTCCTCCTATTGATGACCAACTAGGCCATCCTCTGCTACATATGCAGCTAGAGCCATGAGTCTCTCTGTGTGTTTTCCTTGATTAATGGTATAGTTCCAAGGAGCTCTGAGGGTACTGGTTAGTTAATATTGATGTTCCTTCTATGGGGCTTCAGTCCCCTTCAGCTCGCTTGGTATTTCTCTGGCTCCTTCATTGGGGACCTTGTCCTCCTTTCAATGGATGACAGTTAGCATCCACTTCTGTATTTGCCAGGCACTGGCAGAGCCTCGCAGGAGACAGCTATATCAGGCTCCTGTCAGCAGGCTCTGTTGGCATCTGCCTAGTGTCTGGGTTTAGTGGTTGTTTATGGGGTGGATCCCCAAGTGGGGCAATCTCTGGATGGTAATTCCTTCAAGTTCTGCTCTGACTTTTGTCTCTGTAACTCCATCAATAGGTATTTTGCTCCCCATTCTAAGAAGGAACAAAGTCCACACTTTGGTCTTCCTTCTTCTTGAGTTTCATGTGTTTTGCAAATTGTACCTTGGATATTCTAAATTTCTGGACTAATATCCCCTTATCAGTAAGTGCATGTCATGTGAGTTCTTTTGTATCAGGGTTACCCCTTTTCAAAGAGCAAGTGACCATAGGTGTATGGGTTCATTTCTGGGTCTTCAATTCTATTCCGTTGGTCTACCTCTCTGTTACTGTACCAGTACCATGCAGTTTTTATCACAATTGCTCTATAGAATAGCTTGAGGTCAGGCATGGTGATTCCACCAGAGATTCTTTCATAATTGAGAGTAGTTTTTGCTATCCTAGTTTTTTTTTTAACTTTTTCCAATTTTTTATTAGGTATTTACTTCATTAACATTTCAAATGCTGTCCTGAAAGTCTATACAAGCCCCCCCCCTCCTCTACTCACCCACTCCCAATTCTTGGCCCTGGTGTTCCCCTATACTGGGGCATATCAAGTTTGCAAGACCAAGGGGCCTCTCTTCCCAATGATGGCTGACTAGGCCATCTTCTGCTACATATGCAGCTAGAGACATGAGCTCTTGGGGTATTGGTTAGTTCATATGATGTTCCACCTATAGGGTTGCAGACCCCTTCAGCTCCTTGGGTACTTTCTCTAGCTCCTTTATTGGGGGCCCTGAGTTCCATCCAATAGCTGACTGTGAGCATCCATTTCTGTATTTGCCAGGCACTAGCATAGCCTCACAAGAGACAGCTATATCAGGGTCCTTTCAGCAAAATCTTGCTGGAGTATGCAATAGTGTCTGCACTTGGTGGCTAACTTTGGGATGGACCCCAGGGTGGGGCAGCCTTTGGATGGTCCATCCTTTTGTCTCAGCTCCAAACTTTGTCTCTGTAACTCCTTCCATGGGTATCTTGTTCCCAATTCTAAGAAGGAGCGAAGTGTCCACATTTTGGTCTTCATTCTTATTGCGTTTCATGTGTTTTACAAATTGTATCTTGGGTTTTCTAAATTTCTGGAATAAAATCCACTTAACAGTGAGTGCATATCATGTGAGTTCTTTTGTGATTGAGTTACCTCACTCAGGATGATACCCTTCAGATCCATCCATTTGCCTAAGAATTTCATAAATTCATTATTTTTAATAGCCGAGTACTAATCCATTATGTAAATGTACCACATTTTCTGTATC
>NW_018391825.1:1374-11469 GCF_900095145.1 Mus pahari | reverse complement strand
GGTGTGTTGGGGTATCCAGGACTCACTGTGGTGGGCATGCTGTGTTCTGGTGATGCCCAGTGTTCTTGGTTTCTGTTAGTAAGATTCTTACATTTGCATTTCACCACATGGAAATCTCTGGTGATAATGTTCAAGCTGTCTCTGGCTAGAGTTTGATCCTCCTGTGATTCTGTTAGCCTCTGTCAGTGCTCCTGGGAATTCAACTCCCACTTTAATCTCAGTGGTTAGAGCATTCTCTGCAGGTAAGCTCTCCTCTTGCAGGGCAGGTGTCCAGAAATCTGGAGCTCTGATCCACCTTCTGAGTCCTGGGGTCAGAGCCCTCTATGTAGGCCGACTCTCCTCTGCTAAGGAAGGTGCCCAGGGATCAGAGTCTCTGCTCTGCCTCTCGTGATCCAAAGGTGATACCGAGGTCCTGAGATACGGAGGTGATCAGGGTACCTGCGGCGTGGAGAGTTCTCCAGAGCTCAGTGGCCTCTGCTGGGGTTCAGAAGAGAGATGGCAGGGGTGGCCCCAACTAGACCAGAACCCAACCTCTGGGGGAGCAGGGTTCCTTTGGCACAAGCCCCCCTCGATTCTCTGGAGTTGATGCTGTGTTCCACTCACCCATGATCCTGAGGTCCTGCTGCATGGAAAGTCCTCTGGAGCAATCAGCAGCCTCCACTGGGGTTCAGAAGAGAGATGGTGGTGGTGGCCCTGACCAGACTGGAACCCAGCTTATGCGTATCTCTTCTTTAAGTAGCTGTTTCAGTAATCCTAAGATCACTTGGAGAGTCCTCTAGGGGCTGTGGGGGTGTCTGCTGACTCTGCGCCCAAGGTGACCCTGTGCTGGCGCTGACCGGAAGGGACTAGTGCCCCTGATCAGGCCGGATTTCTGCTTCCCTAATGCTGTCTCAGGTCCTGTGCGGGATTGGAATGGAACCAAAGTTGTGTGCTGCTCACCAGTGATCATAAGATCGTGTGGAGAGTCCTCTAGGGGCCGTGGGGTTGTCTGCTGCCTCTGCGCCCAAGGCGACCCGATGCTGTAGTGACCATCCCTAGTGAGATGCTGTGACCAACTCACCTGTGATGCAGTGACTATCTCCCCTGATAAGCAGTGAGCATCCCACCTGTGATGCTATGACCAAACTGTAATAAGTGACCATTCTACCTGAGATGCAGTGACCATCCTACATGTGATGTAGTGATCATGCTACCTGTGATGTAGTGACTATCCCACCTGTGATGTAGTGACAATCCAACCTGTGATGCAGTGAACATCACATGTGAAATGCAGTGACCATCCACCTGTGATGTAGTAACTGTGATGCAGTTACTATCCCACCTGAAATGCAGTGACCATTCCACCTAAGATGTAGTGACAATCCTACTTGTGATGCAGTGATTATTCCACCTGTTATATAGTGACTATCCCACCTGCTATGTAGTGCTCATCCCAGCTGAGGTGCAATGATCTTCCCACCTGTGATGCAGTGACTATCCCACCTGAGATGTAGTGACATTCCTACCTGAGATGTAGTGATCATCCCTCCTGAGATTCAATGACCATTTCAACTGTGATGCATTGACTATAGAACATAAGATGCAGTGAACATCCTACCATAGATGTACTGACCATCCCAGTTGTGATGCAGTGACTATCTCACATCAGATGCAGTGACCATCCCACCTGAGATGCTATGAACATCCCAACTGTAAGTCACCATCCCAACTGAGATGCAGTGACCATCCCACATGTGATGTTTTGACCATCTAAACTGACATGCAGTGACCATACACATGTGATGCAGTAACCATCCTACCTGAGATATACTGACAATCCCAACTGAAATGTAGTGACCATACCATCTGAGATGCTGTTATCATCCCACCTGTTATGAAGTCATCATCCCATCTGTGATGCAGTGATTATCCCAACTGTAATAAAATGAGTATACCACATGAGGTACAGTGACAATGCCAACTGTGATGCAGTGACCATCCCACCTGAGATGCAGTGACCTGTGTGGTAGTGACCATCCCACCTGTGATGTAGTGAAAATCCAACCTGTGATGTAAAAGGGTTTATTTGGCTTACACTTCCATACTGCTGTTGATCACCAAAGGAAGTCAGGACTGGAACTCAAGCATGTCAGGAAGCAGGAGATGATGCAGAGGCCATGAAGGGGTGTTCTTTACTGGCTTGCCTCCCCTGGCTTGCTCAGACTGCTCTCTTATAGAACCCGAGACTACCAGCCCAGAGATGGTACCACCCACAAGAGGCCTCTCCCCCTTGATCACTAATTGAGAAAATGCCCCACAGCTGGATCTCATGGGGGCATTTCCCCAAATATTGCTCCTTTCTCTGTGATGACTCCAGCTGTGTCAAGTTGACACAAAACTAGCCAGTACAACCATCCCATCTGAGATGCAGTGATCATTCCACCTGTGATGCAGTGACCATCCCACCTGAGTTGTAGTGACCAATCCATTTACACTGTAGTGACAATCCCAAATGTGAGGCAGTGATTATCCCACCTGTCATGTAGTGACTATCCCACCTGTGATGTAGTGACCCTCCCAGCTGTATGGCTCTGACAATCAGACCTGTGATGCAGTAACTATCCCAACTGTGATGTAGTGACCATCCCAGCTAAGATGCAGTGACCATGCCACCTGAGATATAGTGACCATCCCTAGTGATATGCAGTGACCACTCCACATGTGATGCAATGACTATCCCACTGAAATGAAATGACCATCCCACCTCTGATACACTGACCATACCAACTGTGATGTAGTGACCATCCCACCTGAGATGCAATTACCATCCCACGTGTGATCAAGTGATGATCCAACATGAGATTTAGTGGCAATCCCACCTGAGATGGAGTGACAATGCCACATTGGATGTAGCGACCATCCCTAGTGAGATGCTGTGACCATCTCACCTGTGATGCAGTGAGTATACCTCCTGAGATGCAGTCACCATCCCACCTGTGATCCACAGACCATCCCAACTGTGATGCAGTGACCAACCCACCTGAAATACAGTGACCTTTCCACCTGTGGTGCAGTGATTATTCCACATGTGATGTAGTGACTATCCCAACTGTGATATAATGATCATCCCAGCTGAGGTGCAGTGATCATCCCATCTGTGATGTAGTGACTATCCCACCTGAGATATAGTGATTTCTCACCTGAGATGCAATGACCTTCCCACCTGAGATGTAGTGTCCATTCCATCTGAGATGTAGTGGTCATCCCACCAGAGATGCAATGACCATCCTACATGTCAGGTAGTGACCATCCCAACTTTGATGCAGTGACCATCCCACCTGTGATGCAATGACTATCCAACATGAGACATATTGACCATCACACATATGATGTAGTCTCCATCCTGATTGTGATGTAGTGACAATCTTACCTGTGAAGTAGAGACAATCACACATGTAATGTAGAAAACATACCACCCGTGATGCAGTGACCATTCCACCTGAGATGTAGTGAACATCCCACCTATGATATAGTGACCATTATACCTGTGATGTACTGACAATTGCACCTGTGATGCAGTGACTATTCCACCTGAGATGTACTGACCATCCCACCTGAGATGCAGTGACCATCCAACCTGTGATGCTATGACCATCCCACTTTTGATGCATTTACAATCTCACCTGTGATGCAGTGACAATTACAATTTTTATGCAGTGACCATCCCACCTGTGATGCAGTAACCATCCCACTAGTGATGCAGTGACCATCCCACCTGTGAAGCAGTGACCATCCCACCTGTGAAGCAGTGACCATCCCAATTGAGATGTAGTGACCACCCTAGCTGTGAAACAGTGACTATCCCACATGAGCTGCATTGACTATTCCAGCAGTGATGTAGTGACTATTCCAACTGAGATGTAGAGACCATCCCACATGAGATGCAAGGACCATCCCAACTGTGAAGCAGTGACTATCCCACATGATATGCAGTGTCCATCCAACCTGAGATGTTGCGACCCTGCCAACTGAGATGTTGTGACCATCCCACCTGGGATGCTGTGACAAAGCCACCTAAGATTTAGTGTAGATCCCATGTGAGATGCGATAACAATCATACCTGTGATGCAGTGACTATTCCCCCTGAGATGTAGTGACCATCCCACCTGAGATGCAGTGACCATCCCAGCTGTGATGAAGTGACCATCCCACTTGTGAATCAGTGACCATTCCACCTGTGATATAGTGACCATCTTTCCTGAGATGAAGTGGCCATCCCACCAGTGATTTAGTGAACATCCTACCTGTGATACAGTGACTGTCCCATCTGAGATGTCATGAAAATCCTACCTGTGATTTAGTGACCATCCCTCCTGAGATGTAGTGACCATCGCACCTGAAATGCAGTGATCATCCCTCCTCTGATGCAGTGACCATTCCGCCAGTGATGCAGTGACCATCCCATCTGTGATGCAGTGACCAACCAACCTGAGCTATGGTGACTCTTACCTGAGATGCAGTGACAATCCCATGTGAGATGTAGTGGCCATCCCCCCTGAGATGTTTTGAATATCCAACCTGGGATGCTGTCACCATGCCAACTGAGATGTAGTGTTCATATTACCTGCGATGCAGTGACAATCCTACCTGTGAAGAAGTGACCATATCATATGTGAAGTTGTGACCCATCCACCTGAGTTGTAGTGACCATCCTACCTAAGATGCAGTGACCATCCCACCTTTGATGTAGTGACTGTCCCACCTGAGATGTAGTGACTACCCCACCCTAGATGTAGTCACCATCCCACCTGAGATGCAATGACAATCCCACCTGTGATGCAGTGACTATCACAACTGAGATGGAGTGACTACCCCACCTGGGAAGCAGTGACCATTCCACTTGAGATGTAGTGACTCTTACATGAGATGCAGTGACCAACCCACCTGTGATTTAGTGACCATACCCCCTGAGATGCAGTGAACATCCCACCTTTGATGTAGTGACTATCCCACATTTGATGTAGTGATTATCCCACCTGAGATGTAGTGACTGCTGCACCCAGGATGTAGTCACCATCCCACCTGAGCTGCTGTGAACATCACACCAGTGATGCAGTGAATATCCCACCTGAGATATAGCAACAATCCCACCTGAGATATAATGACTCTTACATGAGATGAAGTGTTCATCCTACCTGAGATGAAGTGACCATACCACCTGAGATGTAGTGCCAGTCCCACCTGAGATGCAGTGACCATGTCAACTGTGATGCAGTGATTATCCATCATGAGATGCAGTGACTATCCCACCTAAAATGCAATGCCCATCCCACCCGAGATGCAGTGACCATGTCAATTATGATGTCAGTCCCACCTGACATGCAGTGACAATCCTGCCTGAGATGTAGTGACCATCCCACCTGAGATGCCGCGAGCATGCTACCTTAGATGTTGTGACTATCCATCGTGAGATGCTGTGACCTGGCCTCCTGACATGTAGTGCCCATTACTCATGATATGCGATGACAATCCCATCTGTGAAGCACTGAGTATCCCACCTGAGATGCAGTGACCATACCATCTGTGATGTAGTGACAATCTCACTTGTGATGTAGTTTCCATCCCAGCAGAGATGCAGTGACCTTCCCAACTGTGATGCAGTGACCAACCCACATGAGATGCAGTGTCCATCCCATCTGAGATGTAGTGACCATCAGACCTTGGATGCTGTGACCAAGCCACCTTAGATATATTGTCCATCTCACGGAGGATGCAAGGACAATACCACCTGTGATGCAGTGCTATCCCACCTGAGATGTAGTGACAATCACACCTGAGATGCAGCGACCATCCCACCTGTAATACAGTGACCATCCTACTTGTTATGCACTTACCAACTCACCAGAGATACAGTAACAATTACAACTTTTTTGCAACGACCATTCCACTTGAGATGCAGTGACCATACCACCTGTGAAGTTGTGACCAACCCACCTGAGATGTAGTAACCATCCCATCTTTGATGCAGTGACCCTCCCACCTGATATGTAGTCATCATCCCACCTGAGATGTAGTCACCATCCCACCTGAGATGCTGTGACCATCGCACCTGTGATGCAGTGATCATCCCACCTGAGATATAGCGACCATCCCACCTGAGATGTAATGACTCTTACATGAGATGCAATGTCCATCCCACCTGAGATGTAGTGATCATCCAACCTAAGATGTAATGCCCATCCCACCTGAGATGCACTGAGCCTGCGAACAGTGATGCAGTGACTATCCCACATGACATGCAGTGACAATCCCACCTGAGATGCTGTGAGTATGCCATCACACCTGGGATGCTCTGACAAGGCCACCTGAATTGTAATGACAATGTTACCTGTGATGCAAGTGACCATCACACCTGAGATGAAGTGACCATACACCCGTGATGTAGTTGAAGTGACCATACACCCGTGATGTAGTGACCTCCCACCTGAGATGCAGTGACTATACTACCTGAGATGTAGTGACCATAACAACTGAGATGCAGTTATTATACCACCTGTTATGCTGTGACCATCCCCTCTTGTGATGCAGTTAACATCACACCTGAGATGTAGTGACCATCCCTCCTATGATGTATTCACCATCCCAACTGTGATATAGGTACCAACTGACCTTGATGTAGTAACCATTCCACCTGTGATGTAGTAAACATCCCACCAGTGATGCAGTGACCATTCAATTGGAGATGCAGTGACCATCCCACCTGTGATGCAGTGAACATTCCACCTGGGATGCAGTGACCATCCCACCTGAGAGGCAATGACCAATTCACCTGAGATACTGTGACCATCCCAAGTGAGATGTAGTTACCATTCCACCTATGATGTAGTGGCCATCACACCTGTGTTGTATTAACCATCCCACCTGTGATGCAGTATCCATCCCTACTGTGATGCAGTGACCATCCCAATTGTGGTGTAGTTACCATGCAACCTGAGATGCAGTGACCATCCCACCTGTTATGAAATTACCATCAGACCTGTGATTCAATGACCATCCCAACTGTGATAGAATGACTATAACACATGAGGTGCAGTGACCATCTCACCTGTGATGTAGTAACCATGCAACGTGTGATGCATTTACCATTCATTCATCCTGAGATTCATTGACAATCCCACCTGTGATGCAGTGACCATCCCACCTGAGATGTAGTGACCATCTCACCTATGATGTAGTCACCATCCCAACTGTGTTATAATGACCATCTGATCTGTGATGCAGTGACCATCCCAATTGTGATACAGTGAGTATTCCCCCTGTGAGGCAGTGACAATTCCACCTGAGATGCAGTGACCATTCAACCAGAGATGCAGTGACCACCCCACCTGTGATACAGTGAGCATTAAACCTAAGATTCAGTGACCATTTCAACTGAGATGTAGTGACCATCCCTCCTCTAATGTAGTGGTGATCCCAACTGGGATGCAGTGACCATCTCACCTGAGATGCAGTGACCATCCCAATTGTTACGAAGTGACCATCCCACATGTGATTCATTGACTATCCCAACTGTTAAAAAGTGAGTATACCACATGAGGTGCAGTGCCCTTTCTAGCTGTGATGTAGAGACAATCACACATGAGATGTAGTGACCATCCCACCTGTATTGCAGTAATCATCCCATGTGTAATGCAGTGACTATCCCACCTGAGATGTTGTGACTCTTACATACAATGCAGTGTCCATCCCACTTGAGATGTATTGACCATTCTTTCTGAGATGCATTGACCATTCCACCTGTGATGCAATGACCATCTCACATGTGATGTAGTGAACAACCCAGCTGTGATGCTGTGAATCTCCCACATTAGATGCAGTGACCTTCCAACCTGAGATGTTGTGACCATCCCAGTTGAGATGCAGTGACCATGCCACCTGAGATATTTTGACCATCCCACCTGAGTTGCAGTGACCATTCCACCTGTGATGCAGTGACCATTCCCACTTTGATGCAATGACCATTCCACTTGTGATGCAGTGACCATCACACCTGAGATGTAGTGACTCTTACATTAGACACAGGGAACATTCCATCTGTGATGTAGTGACCATCCCACCTGTGATGTAATGAACATTCCACCGTTGAAGAATTGACTATCTCACCTGAGATGCAGTGATCATCCCACCTGTGATTTAGGGATCATCTCTCCTGGGATGTAGTGACCATCCTAGCAGTGATGTAATGACCATCCCACCTGTGATGTAGTGACCATTCCACCTGTGATGAATTGAATATCCCACCTGAGACGCAGTGACCATTTCACCGTGGTTCAGTGACCATTCCAACTGTGATGCAGTGACCATTCAGGTGTGATATGACATTTACCTGAGATGCAGTGACCATCGCATCAGAGATGTAGTGACTCTGACATGAGATGCAGTGTCCTTCCCACCTGAGATGTAGTGACATTCCCTCCTGAGATGCAGTGACCATTCCAACTGTGATGCAGTGACCATCTTACCAGAAATGCAGTGTCAATCCTACTTGGAATGCAGTGACCATCCCACCTGAGAATTAGTGACTCTTACCTTAGATGTAGTGACCATCCCACTTGAGATGTAGTGACCATCCCAACTGTGATGGAGTGACTATACTACATGAGATGCAGTGACCTTTCCACCTGAAATATTGTGACCATCTGACCTGAGATGTAGTGACCATTCCACCTGTAATACAGTGACCAACTTACCTGAGATGAAGTAACCACCCCACCTGGGAGGCAGTGACCATCCCACATGACATGTAGTGACTCTTACTTGAGATGGATTGATCATCCCACCTGAGATGTAGTGACCATCCCACATGAGATTCAGTGTCCATTCCACCTGAGATGTAGTGACCGTCCTACCTGGGATGTAGTGAGCCTCCCACCTGTTATGTAGTGATTCTTACCTGAGATGCAGTTACCATCCCACCTGAGATGTAGTGCCCATGCCAGCTGTGATGCAGTGGCATCACATATGCATCTCCCATATGAGATGCTGTGACCATCCTACTTGTGATGTTGTGACCGTTCCACCTGAGATGCAGTGACAATCATAACTGTGATGAAGTCACCATCCCACCTGTGCTGTAGTTATCATCTTACCTGTCATGCAGTGACCATCCCACCTAAGATGTAGTGACCATCTCACCTGAGATATAGCGACAATCCCACCTGTGATGCAGTGAACATTTCACCTGTGATGCAATGACCAACTTACCTGAGATGCAGTAACCTCTCCCCCTGTTAGGCAGTTACCATACAACATGACATGTAGTGACTCTTACCAGATGGAATGATCATTCTACCTAAGATGTTGTGACTATCCCACATGAGAGGCAGTGACCATCACATGTGGGATGTACTGACTGTGAAACCTGGGATGCAGTGACCCTCCCACCTGTTATGTAGTGACTCTTACCAGAGATGCAGTGACCATCCCACCTGAGATGTAGTGCCCATGCCATCTGTGATGCTTGACTCTCCCTCATGAGATGCAGTTGTAGCCTCCTTCCAGCCTCAAAGCAGGCTGGTCCAGACCTCTGCAGCCACTAGCATAGGACCACCTACTGTTTACACTCACCACTGCTCTTCAAAGCGTCACCACTGCCTGCGGAGAAGATCTTTAGATTTTCCAGAGACAACATTCTCAAGGCCCACCTACAGGCTCTCACCTGTGAGAGTCCCCAACAACTGGGTGGTGGGGGATGGTCTTTTTCCCACTTTATAAACTCTGAACTTTACTAAACTTGCAGGCTTTGATCAGGATTCCTTGTCTTGGCCCCAATCTTTCTTGCCATCTTTTCCCCTTACAACCCCAGTTCGCCTTTCAGGATGGACCTGGTTCAAGTGTGGCCGAGGGCAGACCTCTCAAATGGCACCACAGCACAGGACCTGAACACAGCAGGACAAACTGCGGATCGCTGTCCAATGTGGAGCTCCACGAGAAGAAAAGAATAAGAAGGTCTAAGCTGGTGTCTTAGTCAGGGTTTCTATTCCTGCACAAACATCATGACCAAGAAGCAAGTTGGGGAGGAAAGGGTTTATTCAGCTTACATTTCCATACTGCTGT
>NW_018391825.1:0-1219 GCF_900095145.1 Mus pahari | reverse complement strand
CACTGGCTTGCTCAGCCTGCTCTCTTATAGAACCCAAGACTACCAGCCCAGAGATGGTCCCACCCACAAGGGGCCCTCCCCGTTTGGTCACTAATTGAGAAAATGCCCTGCAGTTGGATCTCATGGAGGCATTTCCCCAACTGAAGCTCCTTTCTCTGTGATAACTCCAGCTGTGTCATGTTGACAAAAAGCTAGGCAGTACAGCTGGTATTGTGTTGACCCAGCACTAATGCCATTTAGGGGTGACAGCGGAAAATGGGAAAAGAAAATTCTAAACAGGCCTTTGTCTGCAGTCTTCAAGAACTGCTTCAGGCGAGAGGAGTAGGGTTTAAGGTTCTAAGCAGTCATTTGCCCGCAACCCTCAAGAGCTGCTTCAGGTTTGAAGAAAAGGTGTTAGAAAATTTTGTAAAACAGATAGATTCTTGTTCAGAGAGGAAAAAGTTTTGGACAAGAGAACCTGGGAGAGAGAGAGAGAGATCAAGAGAGAAGGAAAATGGATTTTAGAATTCTCCTAGGGACACAGTGAAATCCGGAGATGTCCAGCTTTCTCTCTGGCCCCTGAAGGAGACACTCAGATTTGGTTACATCAAGTTCTCTACCTTCTATGTATTGTCTGTTTGGTGCACCAATATATGTCCACATGTCAATTCATGTATGTTTTTGTTTCATTGTCTGAATAAGTGACTGTTCTGTGTTTCATGTTGGAAAATAAAAATCGCTAAAACTTTATCTGCTGACAACTCAGTCTCAGTTTGCACAGCACAGCTGGAGAGGCCCACAGCTTAGCCAAGAATCTAGCACAGCAGGGGAGCTCCTGCTGAGAAACTGCAAACACTTAGTTTTAAAGCAAAACAGCTGATAGTTGTTTTTATTTTCCTAAAAAATTCTCATGATTATTGTGTTTAGCAAGTGACAAAATGCTTTTTATTTTAAGATTATAGCTAAAAGGGTAAAATTCTGTGGTCTAAATTTATAATTCGTGTAGCCACTTCATTTGGTTTTTGACGTTCTTAAGGGTGTAAAAACGCCGTACATGGTTTTATCATAGAGTATTAACTTACAAGTTATTGGCAATAATTAAAAGGTCATAACATTGGTAACAAAAATGTTACCTTTAAAATGATAACTCAAGGGTGGAGTCATTTTAAACACGTGGCATAAAGCAGGCCAAAAAACTAGGCCTCTAGAAAAACTTCTTTTTTTTTTTTTTTTTTTTTTT
>NW_018391824.1:0-2011 GCF_900095145.1 Mus pahari | reverse complement strand
TGACACAGGCATAACTTCATCCAGATGTGGCAGCAGCCGTCCTGCCAGCCCACCTGATAGCAGCTGTGGAACCTGTTTCCCAGTATGCTGGTAGATACAGTGTATCTTTCATGTATAGAACTCTTGGTGCAGTGGGCCTACCTACTTAGATAATGGCCCCACCACTCCTTATCCCTTATTTGAATCTATCTTACATCTGTGCTAGAGGAAACACCAGTTCTTCTGCCCCTCAGGATCAGCCCCTGATTTCAATCTAGTGGCAGTTCCAGCACCATACCCAACCTTTCCCCCCCCCTCTGAGAAATAGCCCTTTTACTCTCCCTGATATTTTCAAGGTTACATATATTTTAAGTCTTGGCTTTAATAAATTTTTTAGTGTTTGTTTTTCATTGCCTATGAAAACAATCTTATGAGAGAATGTATCTTCAAAATATGATGAATATATTTCAGAAGACCCTATTTTAAGGGAAAAGAAGTTATACTGTTCTGAGTAGTCTGTATAAGGAAGAAGAAACACCACTGCATGGAGATGGTTCCTTAAATGACCTCCAACTTTACACTTTCTTGGAATTATGAATGATATTTCTATAAACATTTCAGTTCTAATATATGCATGTATATATGCTTCCATATCTCTGTATATGCAAGAATAAATCCCTGGCTTTGGCCCCAATGTGAGGCTCCCTTGCTTTCTTCTTGAAATGGCTAACTGCTCCTTAGTTTCCCTCTGGCTTTGGGACCACACTCTACTTGTTTTCTTCAAAATCTCTGGCTCTTTCTCCTTGTTCTTTCAGCCTCAACTACTAAACTTGGTGTCTCTGCTTGACTGAGTCCTTAGTTTTCTCAAGCTTGACTCTCCCCACACAATGCTCCCAAACAATCTCTTATTCTATAACCATGCATCCCTGCACTTGTTTTCTAAGCATCCTTAAGCCTTTGCTGATTCTAGTCTGTGTCAGAGTCTAGTGTTCTAGCATGTTCTTTCCTCTTCTAAAGGCACTGTCTTCCTTAGTAAGACTTTTATTAGAGGATTATTGGGTGATTGCAATGCTAGACTGTAAGTTCTGTGAGGGGTAAGGGCATGCTCTGGAATGTCTGGTGGGCGGATCCACAGGGTTTGAGAGATATCTGGAGAGGTGACCACTATATTTTCACAGGCTGCCTTAGTGAATGGCCCTTAGAAGGTACTCAAAAAATATTTGTCAAAATAAAAAGGAAAGACTTTGAGGATAAATACATGTATGACTTTCATGAACAGCTCACATATAAATTGTAGAATAGACAAAAGTACCAGGATGGACTGACTTCTAGTAATTAAGAGAGGAGAAAAAGTAAAACTCTCTTTGGAGTAAATAAAAAATTAAATAAAGGAGGAAATAATTACTCCTAAAGACCGGAGAAGAGTTTTATTGAAGATAAGAAGACAAAAGAGGCAAAGAAGGAATCCTGGATGAACATGGTCTACAGACTAAACTAGACCATTAGAGGAGAGAGGGGTAGGGAGAGCAAGAGAGGAGCTGCAAATGAAGAGGTGGCTTGGGCCAAGAGAAACCTGCCTGGCCTGGCTAAATAATATAGGGACCAGGCTTGGGGAAGGGGAGTGGAGGCCCAGTCCTTGGGAGGGAGCAGTGTAGAGGAGGAGGAAATATGAGAAATGCTAGGAGGAGCCACAGGGACAGAGGAATGCTGGGAGGAGACACAGGAACTGAGGGATGCTCTGAGGAGTCTCCTGGAGGGAGAGGTGGGAGGAGCCACAGTGTCTGAGAGATACTGCAAGAGGTGGGAAGAGTCACAGGGACTGAGTGATTCTGAGAGAAGCCAAAGGGACTGAGTGATGCTGGGAGGAGCCACAAGTACCCAGAGATGCTGGGAGAGCTGACAGAATCTATTCTGATATCTCAATATTCTCCTCAGATTTTCAGAGATCCTGAAAGGAGGTTGCCAAAAACACTGCATTGCCTATTAGTTATAAAAAGGTTTTCTGATGAAAATTCTGAACTCGAAGCATTTG
>NW_018391823.1:13914-15745 GCF_900095145.1 Mus pahari | reverse complement strand
GTGCCCTGGCTCATTGCCAAGCCCCATGATCCCTGCTTGGTTACCAAGAACCTGCGCCTGCACACTTGTATGATCCTGTGCTGTCCACCTGACACAGAGTGTCATATAGCATGATTATGAGTCACTGGACTATCACCATGCACCATGCCTGCATGCATGGCTCGTGTTCAGAGCGTGCAGAATGCTGATTGGATCTAGGAGAGGGGGGAGGGATGAGATCGGAGTACGGATGGAAAAAAAACCTGGATGATCCCCGAGATAAAGGCGGGAGCTGCTTGAAACCTACCTTGGCGTACGTGTCGTTCTTTCCCATCTCTGCCAGTCGGAGTTCGGTGTTGCAGCATCTGGTGGCCCGTACGGGGAACTTTTCTCCAGGAGCAGCTGGTACAAGAAAAAGGAACTACGGGTGAGTTCTGTGATAAGTAAGAGTAATCTAGTGCTAGGAAAAGGCTCCCCGGTAGAGGGACGAAGCTAGGTTCCCAGTAGAGGGATGATGCTAGGTTCCTGGTATAGGGACGGAGTTAGGCTCCCAGGATTAAGGGCTAAAAGCTTAGCCTCCAAAAGGGATGGAAACCCTCAGACCCAAAGGCAAAAGAAGATTGATATGAAGCCATGGGATCCACCGCTTCAAAAGTGAAAGTAAAAGCCGCATTAGTGCGGCTTCTCAAATAAAGCAGAGTTAATGATGTTAGATAAGTTACAAACTTTAAATGACTTTCAAAAATTATTAGGAGACATTAATTGGATTTGCCCATATTGCAAAATTTCTAATGCAGAATTACAACCCTTGTTTGCAATCTTAAAAGGCAATTTGGATTTGCATTCCCCTAGACAATTGACCATGAAGGCCTGAGAATGTATAAAAAAGGTAGAACAAAGTCTTGCTAAATAAAGTTTAGATTGATCATATAGATCTTTCTTTGCCTGTCTTATTCTGTGTTATTGCCACTGAGTTTTCCCCCACAGGAGTCCTGTGGCAGAAAGGGCCCTTAGGATGGGTGTATTTACATCATTCACCCGCAAAGGTATTATCTTGGTACCCTGAAAGTGTGGCTCAATTGATTTTAAAAGGCATTAAAATGAGCATGGGAGCCTTTGGAAAACAACCAGATGTGATAATCATGCCCTACACACCTAGGCAGGTGGAAGTGTTGGCAGCCACAAATGATGAGTGGGTAATTCTATGTACCAGTATGACTGGCATATTTGATAATCACTATCCTTNTCACCCATGGATACAATTTATAATTCGCAATCCAATGATTTTTCCAAAAATAACTAGAATTGAACCCATTGCTGGTGCGGTTAATGTGTTTACAGATGGATCGAAAGGAGGGGTAGGAGTGGTTTATGTGGAAGGAGATGCCCCACAAGTTCATCTGTTCCCTTCTGAATCTGCACAAGTGATAGAATTACATGCTGTCCTACAAGTGTTCCTAGAAATTGAAGAGGCCTTTAATTTGATTTAGGATAGCCAGTATATGGTCCAAGCAGTTCAACAATTGGAAAATGTAGGGTTAATTAAGGCAANATCCACTGTTTTTGACCTTTTGTCATCCTTACAAAAATGTTTATGGGGTAGAAAAAAATCCTTTCTGTATTATTCATATTAGAGCCCATACTGGACTACCTGGGCCATTGACAGCAGGTAATGCTATTGCAGATACACACACACACACACACACACACACACACACACACACACACACACGTACAGTGTTCACCTTTTTATTCACCTCCCCTTTTCAGCTTGCCCAGGAATTCCACACAAATTTTCATGTTAATGCAGAAACCCTGAGAAGAAAATTTAACATTACATGAGAACAAGCTC
>NW_018391823.1:7795-13183 GCF_900095145.1 Mus pahari | reverse complement strand
GGAGGATGATATACAGCCATATGCCCTGTTTAATGTATCCTTGAAGGGGAGTCTGTGCTTTTCTGTGGAAAATACGGATACAGTAGGGAGGTTTGGGCTAATAATCATTATAGCCTTACTTTTTCTCCAGGAATTTCCACTTTTGTAAATTTTAAATCTGTGTCTGTCCTATTTAATTTTACTTATCAGAATCCCCGTCAGGCTATTAGACCAGATCCTTTTAAAGTATGGCTGCTGTGTGGTATAGAAGGAGGTTGTGCAGACATAGCCCCTATGACACCAATGTCCCAGGCTCTAAGATCAATATTTGATAAATGGGACTTCATGAAACTGAACAGCTTCTGTAAGGCAAAAGACATTGTCAATACAACAAAAGAGTAGCCTATAGATTGGGAAAGGATCTTACCAACCCTACATCTGACAGAGGGCTAGTATCCAAAATTTATGAAGAACTCAAGAAATTAGATACTAACAATCCAAATAACTCAATTAGAATGGGGTACAGAGCTAAACAGAATTCTCAACAGAGGAATCTTGAATGGTTAAGAAGCACTTAAAGAAATGTTCAATGTTCTTAGCCATTAGGGAAATGCAAATCAAAACAACTATCAGGCTCCATCTTACACTCTTCAGAATGGTTAAGATCAAAAACTCAAGTGACAGCACATGCTGGAAAGGATGTGGAACGAAGGGAACACTCCTCCATTGCTGGTGGGAGTGCAAACTTCTATAACTATTTTGGAACTGTATTAAAGGGTCTTTGTATTAAGAAGACTGAGAACTAGGATTAGGAAGGTTTAGGGGATCAAACTCAGGTTGCCAGGCTTGCAGAGCAAGTGCTTTTCCCTGCTGAGCCATTGGAGTCACCACTACTTTAATCATTGGCATGACCCAGAAGCCCAGCTAGTTCATCAACACTGGCAACTTATCAGCTGTTTTGATTTTGAGTCATATTTGTGCCTTTCTTTATTCTGTGGCTTGTGGCTTAAACACTCATTTAGTTTATCCCCTTTGTCACAATGGTTTGATTCTGCTTCCTCTGCTGTAAACTGGGTAGAAATTCTTGAGAATTTGTCACCTCCTTTCTGGATTATCAGCAGATGAATCCTGGGATCCTTTCCGTAAAGAGGCGTCCTCAAATGGCCTCCTCAGCTGTGAGGCGGCTGTAGTGATTCCAGAGCCCGGAAGGATCTGGGTGTCTTAAAGTGTATTTATTTGCCTAGGATTCATCTAGAAGTTCCTGCTTCAGTTGCTGCCATCTCCTGGTGAAAGGTGTCAGGTGCACTGAGAAACATGTTGAGCATCTAAGGTTTTCTGTTTGTTTTGCTTTGTCTGATATTTTTAGATATTTATATCTTTAATAATTTATTCCAAGTGGCTTTTGAACTCTCAGTCAGCACCTGTCTAATCACCTTGCCTCACCTCAAACTCCTTGTGTTAGATCACAGTCCAATAATATGTACAGGCTGTGACCATAGTTCTTACATGCATTGGACTGAAGGGATGTTTAAATGTATGGAAGGGAAAAGAAAACAAAACACAATAAAATTGTAGAGGAGTTTGTAACATGAACAACACTATAAGAAATGCCAGAGACTTGTGAACATCACTAAATATTTAAGAAAGAGGATTGAAAACATGTTAGCAGAAGGTTATGATCTACCTGTTACCTGGTCAATCATTCAGCGTTATCAACTTTCAAATAATTCTTCAAAGCTACATATTTCCAACTTGTATATGTTTTAGCCTGTTCCTGAGTCCGTAACAAAATATCTTCTATATGACTCAGCTGAAGCATCAGGTTATTTTATATGGTTCGGTGACCTGAGAAGTCCAGGTTAAAGGCTCATGCAGATTTGGTGTTGGTTTGGCATCTATTCCTTCTTGGTGTGGCCTCATGCTGTAGAAGAGAGGGAAGATGGAGCACACTCCTTCCACCTTCTCTAGAAGGGCTCTGATACTTTCATGTAAGCCCAACACTCGAGACTTACTAAATGCTGCCACTACTGAGTCTGGGCAATGATGCCTCTATCCAGGTTTTAACAGTATGTTAGTAACATGAGGAAGCATGCTCTAACCGGTGCTGATTAGTGCCCACCCTGAGAATATCAACAGACTGTCTACACGTTTAGAAAAGTAAATTCCAGGTTTGAGTCACTTCTTTCTGATTCCCTAAGATACATTTTAGACAGGTGAAAATTGAGAATATATAGTCTTATCTTTGTCTTTAAAGTGGGGGAATAAAAGCCAGTCATGATACCTCCTCTCTTTAATCCCAGCACTGGGGAGGCAGGAGGATTTCCACATTTGAGGGGCAGCCTGGACTACACAGTGAATTCCAGGACAGCCAGGGCTACACAGAGAAACCAGGTGTTCAAAGCCAAAGCCAAAGCCAAAAACCCAAACCAAACAAAAAAAAAAGGTGGGGGATAGACTCAGACAACGAATACTGTTTTATTATTTATTGGTTGTACTGGGGATTGAAGCAAAAACCTCACATTCTAGGCAAGTTCTCTACTACAGGCCACACCCTTGTCCCCTCTATTATATATATTTTGAGGCAAGGGCTCACTAAATTGCCCAGGTTGGCCATGAAGTCATGGTCATCCAGACAGACTTCGAACTTGTGAATTTTCTGTTATAAGCTCCTGAATAGTTGGGGTTGTAATTTTGTGCCACCAGGCCTAGTTTGATGCTGGGTGCATTGTTTTACTCTAGTTTGGTTTTTAAGTAATATAGCAGATAAACTTTCAATTAAGCTTTTATTTTTGCTATATTTAAGTTTTTAAACGTTGTGGTATGGAAATCACTCCTTTATGTGCTTATGTGACAGGTGTCACAGAACCCCAAACTCTGACCAGCAGAGACGGGGAAGAACGACACAAATGCCAAGCAGGTTCCAAACAGATTTCGTCTTTATCTCCCCAAACAGCTTTTAATCTTTTCCCTCTCACAAACAGCTTTCTCTAACCCTCTCTCTGTTCCCACTAAACTCCAACTCTCCTCTGCAACTCCTTCTTCAACTCTCACCCACCTCAACTGTTTATAGCCTTCTCCCCCAGAATTCTCCCCCTCCCTCTGGGGCACATCCTGTTTTTTCCCAGCCCCCCCCCCCCAAGTTCCTTCCCAGCCCGGGGTGCATCTTGTTTTCAGTCCTCTGACCTGATCCCTTCCCCCTCTCCTGGAGAGTTCAGAGTTCAGAGTCAGAGTTCAGCCAGGGAGGCCAGTGATAGTACATTAACTCAGCAGGCAGGCAATCCACATCCACACAGGCTCAGCAGCTCAGGTTAGAGTTTAGGCTCAGGTTCTTGGCAGACAGGGACCACAGGGCTTGGGACATCTGCTCCCTACATATCCCCCTTTTTTGTTTGATTAAAATGCTCTAGGGCTGAGCCAAACATGGGGTGAGCCACCTGACTCTATAGCTGTCATAGTTGTTGTTGATTGGCCTGTGCCTGCCTGCGCATACATAGCATCGACCACAGCATCTCCAATCACTGCTGTGATGATGGTGGCTGTCCAAAGTCTCTCCTATTCCTTAGGAACACTGGCAACTGACCCTCCTGTACTTCCAGAGGTCAGGGTATGGCTGTGGGCGTCACCATCACCAGGTGGGGTCTAGTAAGACAAAAGGCATGTAATACTGGAGCATTCTAAGAACTAGTCCTAACACTAATATAAAGAAAAGGTCCTATTACTAACTATGAAGCCTATTACTAACTAAAAAGAAAAGGTAACTATGAAGAAAAAGGGAGGTACCATCCACGAAAATCTTTCCCCAACTCCTGGGGTTGTAAGTCTCACTTACTGTGAGCTTACCCTGCCAGTCACTTTTAAGTTCA
This sequence comes from Mus pahari, assembly GCF_900095145.1. Lineage (NCBI taxonomy): Eukaryota > Metazoa > Chordata > Mammalia > Rodentia > Muridae > Mus > Mus pahari. The sequence continues at coordinate 9,341 of NW_018391823.1, read as the reverse complement.
TCTCTGTGCCGAGAACCTTGACTAACTTGTCCCCAAAACCCGGGAGGTTTATAGTCCCAATCTGGGAACTTTCAAAATTTGTCCCTGCTCCGGGATCCTTTTAAATTTTTCCCTTTACAGGGATCCTTTTAAATTCCTCCCTTTACTGGGAGCCTTTTAAATTTCTCTCTTTAACCCGGGAGCTTAACTTGTCTCTATACTGAGAGCTTAATTTATAACTCCATCCCATAACCCTGGGAACTTGACTTATTTGTAACAGGTAACACACCAAAACAGTGCGCGCGCACACACACACACACACACACACACACACACACACACACACACAAACTAACATATACATATGCCGCAGAGTTATCGTCATCTTTCTGCAGACTGGATGCAGATGCTCTGCTCTGTATGAATATCTTCTTTTTTTCTTAGCTAACTGAACAGCATTTCTGCTTTTTCTTTCTTTTCTTTTTTTCTTTCTTCTTCTTTCCATCACAACCTCTTCCCTGCATCTGGCACCTCCACGTCCTGAGCCTGGTGTCAGGACAGCACACACTTGCAGCCAGGACCACTCTCATCAGGCGGGTTCAGTCTCCGTAGTTTTTGCTGACGAATCTCATGGACTAGTGTAAAGAAGGCATCCTCCACACCTTGCCTCATTTTGGCTGATGTTTCAATGTAGGGGATGCCATAGCTGCGAGCAAGGTCCTGGGCCTGCTGAGACTCAACAGTGCGAGCGGCCAGGTCACACTTGTTGCCCACCAGCACCATTGGCACATCATCTGAATCTCTCACCCGCTTGATCTGCTCCCTGTACTGATGGATGTGTTTCAAGGACTTGGTGTCATTGATGGCAAATACACAGAGGAAGCCCTCCCCTGTGCGCAGGTACTGGTCCCACATGGCGCTATACTCTTCTTGACCTGATGTATTTAAGATGTCCAGTAGACATGTCTCCCTATCAATGACCACCTGTTTTTGGTAGGAATCCTCTATGGTGGGATCATACTCTTCCACAAAGTAGTTCCAGATCAGCTGGATGGTCAGGGCACTCTTTCCCATGGCTCCAGTGCCCACCACCACAAGCTTGTATTCTGTCATCGCTTCTTTTTGCCTTCTCTTCTTTTCTTCTTCTCTTTCTTTTTCTTTTTCATTAGCTGCTCCCATAGAAAAGTTCTTCACATGCAGCACTAGATGCACCCTAATGCAATTTAAATTAGTGTGTATGGTTAGAGGATCTAGAAGAGCATATTAAACATGCAACTTATATTTATCCAAAATGAATTTCCACTCATGTCAAATACCCTGACTATACTAAAGTCTTCACTAGGTCTGCTTGTCTGACCAAGTAGACTCATGTGCTGTGAGAGAGGAAATGTTGGGAACTCACAGACAGGCCATGCTGGTTGCTGTGACCCTTTTTTTTTTTTTTTTTTTTTTTCAGTGAGGTGTGCTTTTGAGTCTGGTAAATAGATTTTTATAACATAATTCCCAAGTTACTTAAAGATAATAATTCAAGCTGGAGTATCCCACCATGTATGAGAAAATGGATGCT
>NW_018391823.1:3838-7429 GCF_900095145.1 Mus pahari | reverse complement strand
TAAAAAAAAAAAAAAAAAAAAAAGAAATGACCACTGATGGGCTGGAGACATGGCTCGGCAGGTAAGAGCAATCGCTGTGCGACACTGAGGGTACGAGCTTAGTTTTCAGAATCTATTCGAAAGTCTGGCATGGCCATGTACCAGCCTTTACCCACAGATGTGCAAGACAGATGAAAGAGGATCCCTGGGCCTTACTAGATGTCAGTCCAGTTCCAGGTTCAGTGAGAGACCATGTCTCATAGGAATAAGACAGAAAATGATAGCCAGGACACCTGATGTCTTCTTCCTCTAGCTTTTGTGTGTATATGCATTTCATACATCCTTATATTTGTCTGCCCACACATGCACATACATAAATACATATATATAATGATTATAAATGTTATATAAAATGTGAATTTACATGCAGTACAGTTAAAAATGTAACTTATCCTTTTGGGGAATGTATCTTCAGGTCCTTTATAGATTCATACCATGAAACTATCAAATAGCAGGATATTTTAAAAGGAAATGTTTCTATATTTCTGAGAGTTTTCCCTGTGTGATGTTAAAGAATACAGTTTTAAGAGATTGTTGTATTATAGTCCTTCACACATTACATAGACTAACCAATTGAGATTTTTTTTATGCACCCCAAATCAGTTATTTCTTTACTCTTTTCTATTTGAAAAGTGTATTGTAGGAAGAACAGATTATCCTGCAAAATAAATAGGTCTTCACTCCCAGTAATAAGTAAATGGTTTTGGAAGGTCAATGCTTTACAGTTAAAACATCACATGTTACAAATGACCCCAAATGCACAGAACTCTAACTCACAGAAATCCTCCTGCCTCTGCCCTTAGGATGCTGAAATTAAAGGTTTGTGCCACCACAACACCTCATATAGAAAATGCACATTCTAATAATCCTTATTCTAGGTTTGGAGACAACATATTAAGATTATCTGGTTATATCTGCTCAAAAAATTTCTCTTTTTAACTTACTAATTATCCCCCCTTTTTAGAGTATGGTCCAAATTCTTGTCAGCAATTCCATAGTCAAGGTTAAATCTCCAGCTCTTGGTTAAAAATGAGACAGGGCCCCTATCTTGCCAGTGTCATCACTAACACTTAGTTTGACCCACAAGTGGCTATGTCAGGACTAGAAACACATACATTTTGAACTTCTTATTGCCAATTTCCTCTTATTCTTTCCTCAGTTCATCTCTCAGATAAAAATTCTCTTCCAGTAGAAAGTAAACAATCACTGAAAACTCCTCCCCCTTTTCATCTCAAGTTAGAACAAAGTTTATCAACATCCTTTGATCTTAGGAAAGTTGGGCCTCACCCTACCTTCACTGAGTGAATCACAGTTGACTTTGAGGCAATTCTGGTAATTCTACCTCTTTTACTTAGTAATAAGTTTGGTCAGTATTAGTTTTCTATTGCTGCTGTAACAAGTTATCCAAAGTTTAGCAGTTCAGCACTGGTGTACTCTTCTATAGTTCCATTGGTCAGGATTTACGAGTTATTCCATTGGTTTTTCTACTCTAAGTTAATAAAGCTAAAACAAGATGCTGGCCTGAGATGTTTTTATCAAGATTCTCTGAGAAGGCTCTATCGAAGGATTTTCCCTGTCCAATTACATTAATGCAGAGGAGGTCTGTGATTGGACAGGGAAAAAGGGGTGGGGCTAAGAGTTGCAGGGAGAGAGGGAGAAAGTCCCAGAGGAGGGGAAGAAGAACCGTGACCACAGACATGTACCCACCTGCGTGGCGTTTTCCAGCCACAGATAGCTATGATTTCACAAAGTTAGAAATACTGGGATTAAGCTTTTATCCTTATTGATTGGCTCTGAAATTATTGTATTGGCATCTTGTAAATTGTGATATTATTGATACATAAATCTGATTGGTTAATTAAGCATTGAGAATCTGATTTTGCTGGGTTACTGGGTATTGTGTTATCAAACTGTGAGGATGGTGGATCTGCTTGGTTACCAGAGTGTGGGACCACTGGTTACAGGGGATTATAGCAGAAAGGGAACAGTGGCTCACAGGATAAGCGAGCCAGATGCTGTGAGGGTTAGCCTCGGAGAGTTGGCAGGCTGGCAGGAGTGCAGAAGCTTCATCTGGCACAGCACAGAGAGCTGGCAGGTTCATTTTTAAATATTTCCCTCAACAAGGCTTTGCCTCCACATGTGTTCAGCTCTATGTCATTGTAGAACTCTGTCCCTTTCCCCTGTTGGTTATTGACTCAGTGTGGCTCCGAGGTCACTAGAGGCTTCTTATGCAAGAATCCTTACATCTCTCCAGCAGAGTGTTGAGTTGTCCATGACTGGAGTCATCCTAATTACTTTTCATTCCTCTCATTTCAGCTAGAGTAAATACTTGCTGTCAATACTTTAATCCTTGAATAAATCTATGATATATTCTAAATAAGGGTGATTTAAGGACATTGTGTTCACATATTATAGGGATTAGAATATCATGTGTTTCTCGGCCATTTGGTATTCCTCAGTTGAGAATTCTTTGTTTAGCTCTGTACCCCATTTTTTAATGGGCTTATTTGAATTTCTGGAGTCCAGCTTCTTGAGCTCTTTGTATATATTGAATATTAGTCCCATATCAGATTTAGGATTGGTAAAAATTCTTTCCCAATCTGTTGGTGGCCTTTTTGTCTTACTGACAGTGTCTTTTGCCTTACAGAAGCTTTGCAATTTTATGAGGTCCCATTTGTCAATTCTCGATCTTATAGCACAAACCATTGCTGTTCTGTTCAGGTATTTTTCCCCTGTGCCCATATCTTCGACACTTTTCCCAACTTTCTCCTCTATCAATTTCAGTGTCTCTGGTTTTATGTGGAGGTCTTTGATCCACTTAGACTTGAGGTTAGTACAAGGAGATAAGTATAGATCAATTTGCATTCTTCTACATGATAACTGCCAGTTAAGCCAGCACCATTTGTTGAAACTGCTGTCTTTTTTCTACTGGATGGTTTTAGCTCCTTTGTCAAAGATCAAGTGACCATAGGTGTGTGGGTTCATGTCTGGGTCTTCAANTCTATTCCATTCATCTACCTGTCTGTCGCTGTACCAGTACCATGCAGTTTTTATCACAATTGCTCTGTAGTACAACTTGAGGTCAGGCATGGTAATTCCTCCAGAGGTTCTTTTATTGATGAGAATGGTTTTTGCTATCCTAGGTGTTTTTGTTATTCCAGATGAATTTGCAAATTGGTCTTTCTAACTCAGTGAAGAATTGAGTTGGAATTTTGATGGGGATTGCATAGAATCTGTAGATTACTTTTGACAGGATAGTCATTTTTATTATATTAATGCTTCCAAACCATGAGCACGGGGGATCTTTCCATCTTCTGAGATATTCTTTGATTTCTTTCTTCAGAGACTTGAAGTTCTTATACAGATCTTTCACTTCCTTAGTTAGAGTCACACCAAGGTATTTTATATTATTTGTGACTACTGTGAAGGGNGTTGTTTCCCTAATTTCTTTNTCAGTCTGTTTATCCTTTGTGTAGAGAAAGGCCACTGATTTGTTTGAGTTAATTTTCTATCCAGCTACTTCACTGAAGCTGTTTATCAGGTTTAGGAGTT
>NW_018391823.1:0-1422 GCF_900095145.1 Mus pahari | reverse complement strand
CTCCTATTATCCATACATTTGGTCTTCTCATTGTGTCCTGGATTTCCTGGATGTTTTGAGTTAGGATCTTTTTGCAATTTGCATTTTCTTTGATTGTTGTGTCCATGTTCCCTATGGAATCTTCTGCACCTGAGATTCTCTCTTCCATCTCGAGTATTCTGTTGCTAATGCTCACATCTATGGTTCCTGATTTCTTTCCTATGATTTCTATCTCCAGAGTTGTATCCCTTAAGTTTTTTTTTTATTGTTTCTGCTTCCATTTTTAGATCTTGGATAGTTTTGTTCAGTTCCATCACCTGTTTGGTTGTGTTTTCCTGTAGTTCTTAAAGGGATTTTTGTGTTTTCTCTTTAAGGTCTTCTACCTGCATAGCAGTGTTCTCCAGTAATTCTTTAATTGATGCCCTTCTTAAAATCTTCTACCACCAACATGAGATATGATTTAAAATCCGAGTCTTGCTTTTCAGGTGTCTTGGGGTATCCAGGACTCCCTGTGGTGGGCATACTGGGTTCTAATGATGCCCAGTGGTCTTGGTTTCTGTTAGTAAGATTCTTACATTTGCCTTTCACCATCTGGTATTCTCTGGTGTTAATGTTCTAGCTGTCTCTGGGTGGAGCTTGTTCCTCCTGTGATTCTGTTAGCCTCTGTCAGCACTCCTGGGAGTCCAACTCTCACCTGAGTCTCAGTGGTCAGAGCACCCTCTGTAGGCAAGCTCTCATCTTGCAGGGCAGGTGTCCAGAAGTCTGGATCTCTGACCCACCTCCAGTGTCCTGGGGTCAGAGCCCTCCCTGTAGGCCTACTCTTCTCTGGCAAGGAAGGTGCCCAAGGATATAGGTCTCAGCTCCACCTCCTGGCTAAGGATGAAGACCTGAAGGGACCCTGTCTAAGAAGCTCTGTTGCTTCTGTTGCCCCCTTGCTCTCCAGTGATCTCTACATCCTGGGTATGCTAGGGGTCCTGTGCAGTGGAGAGTCCTCTGGGGCCCTAGATGCCCTGGACCAGATTCACGCAGAAGATGGCAGGGCTGGCCCCTACTGGAATGGATTCCAGCCTCTGGTCGGTTGGGGTTCCTTTGTCCCTGTTCCTGCCGGCACAAAAACCTCTGTGATTCTTTGGAGCTGATGTTACATTCCACTCACTCGTGATCCCGAAGTGATCCCTAGATTCTGCAGTGTGGAGAGTCCTCTGGGGTTCTTGGCAGGCTCTGCCCGGTTCCGGCAATACCAGGAAATACAATCTTATCATTTACAGAAAAATTTTGCCAACTCTTGAAATGCCACACAGTGATGTCATCTAATGAAGCTGAGATTAAAGTTTCGCTAAGGAAAGTGCTATTAAGTTAGCATTTTAATGCCTTTGAAAAGTATTATAGTGTGGGGAGCCGCCCTCACATTCGCCATTACAAGATAGCGCTGATTTGTCCTGT
>NW_018391822.1:0-2005 GCF_900095145.1 Mus pahari | reverse complement strand
TCTGTAATGGGATCAGATGCCCTCTTCTGGTGTATCTGAAGACAGCAACAGTGTACTCACAGATGCACCAGAAAAGGGCATCAGATATTACAGGTGGTTGTGAGCCTGTGATTTGAACTCAGGCCTTTTGGAAGAGCAGTCAGTGCTCTTACCCACTAAGCCATCTCACCAGCCCTCATCCATATTTTATATTGTGCATCTTAGATGGATGACCACCCAAACCCTGTGTGTATGCGTGTACATGCGTGCATGCATGCACATGTACGTGCCACAGTTTGTGTGTGCACGTGGAGAGCAAATGTCAATGTCAGGTATCTTCCTCCCTTTTTTTAAATTATTTATTCTCCTTTTGAGGTTATAATATAATTACATCATTTATTGAGGTACATAATATAATTCCGTCCTACCTCTCCTATCCCCCTTCCCTGCTGCCTTTCAAATTCATACATATATGTATAGACATGTATGTTTCTAAACACATAAGTAGAGCCTAGTCTGTCAGGATAATGTTACTTGTCTGCATGCTTTGGGGGTTGCCCATTGGTACTGGATAACCAGTTCGTTAGTGTATTCTTCCCTGAGGGAAGATGACTTTCTCCTGCTATCGGCATTCCCAAATTGCCCATAGTTCTTTGTGTAGGGTTGAGGCTTCCTGTAGGCTTCCTCCATCATTTTAACGTGGTTTTTGGTCAGGTCATGCTTAGGCAGTCATGTTGGTGAGGTTTTATGGGTGTGGCTTCTGGTATTACTAAAAGACACAACCTCACAGCAACTTTCTAATCTTCGGACCCTGACAGTCTTCCCATCCCCCTCCTAGAAAATTACCCCTCACCTTTGACTTAAGAGTTGCTTTGCGGATGTGCCCATTGGGACTGGGCTCCACAACTCTGCATCTTGATTGGTTGTAGGTACTCCATGTCCAGGCCTGATGTCCTCAAAGGTGAGACGAGGGTGTGAGGTCACCTGTAACTGGAGTTATGGATAGTTCTGACCCGTGGTATGGGTACTGGGAACCAAACTCAGGTCCTCTGCAAGAGCAGCAAATGCTCTTTAACCACTGAGAAACTTACCCAGTTCCATCCCCACCCAATCCGCCGCACCCCCCCAGTCATATTTAGGGTGGCTCTAGAGGTGCCTTGAATAGAATTATAATCTGACAAGAAGATTCGATATGGTAAAACTAGGAGCCACTAGGGTTGAACAAAAGGTTTGGGAACACACACACACACACACACACACACACACACACAGGTTTCCGATAAGATTTCTTGGAAAATGTAGACTAGTTGGAAGGAGAAAGACTTCTCAGCATACGCCACGAACTGTGTTAGAAATCTTGATTCTCGGCTATCAAGAGGCTTCAACCAGGCTCTGGAGTAAGGAGGCCCTCCCTCCCTCCCTCTTCCTTCTCTCTTTTTCCCATCCTGCCTCACAAAGCCAATCATTCTTCAGTATTGACTTTAGTTGGTGACAAGATGCTGTAGCGTTTGCATGTAACCAACACGATGCCCCCTCGTTGTAGATTATAATACCCATGGTGGACTTAATGTTTAAGTACCGTTAAGGCATGGAGACTTTTTGTAAAAGTTTGTACACGTTTAGGACAAGTGAAAGTGCTCTCCAGATGTTTTCTATATGTGACTGGTGGAATCTACAGGTATGAAGTTCGTAGATATGGAAGCTTGACTATGATGCATGTGTAGATCACAGGTCCTTCTACTAAACTCACTCAAGAAAACGCCCCAGGAGAGCCCCTAGTAAAACTGAAATGTAAGCAACTAAATGATCTTTAAAGAAACAGCTGTGCCAGCAAGGGAAAACGAAAGATGGTTGAGCCTTCCAAAGCTGGTGTCAAGGAGGGCCACACTGTCACTCTTAAACCCTCTGCTGCTGTAATTGCCAGAAACAAGATGGGCTGTTAGTGAGACCAAGGATGTATTGGAATGTTAAGAACACTGACTATGGTGGCGCACACCTTTAATCCCAGGACTTGGGAGGCAGAGGC
>NW_018391821.1:6846-16622 GCF_900095145.1 Mus pahari | reverse complement strand
GAGCCCGAAATAGTCTGTTAGGTTGCTTCTTTCTGTCCTGAAGCTGTGTAGCTTCTGTGGTCCACACTCTTGCCAGTGCAGACTGGAGCCCAGAAGCTGTGTCCCTTCTCCAGGCCGCCCTTTAACTGGCAGTGGACTGGAGCAAAGATGGTTCTCCTTCTGGCTCAGGGCAGGAGACTGCTCCTGGGCAGACACCCCTCCTCAGGCAGGTTCAGGCCTGGAGACTGCTCCAGGCAGACACCCCTCTTTGGGCAGGGAAAGGCGCTGGATGACTTCCGGCTCCGGCCTTGAGACAGCTCCTGGGCAAACACCCCTCCTCAGGCAGGAAAGGCGCCAGGTGCTGGATCAGGCCTGGAGACTGCCCCCGGGCAGACAACCCTCCTCGGGTAGGAAAGGCGCTGGGTGCCTGATCAGGCCTGGAGAATGCTGCAGGGCGAACACCCATCCTCGGGCAGGAAAGGTGCCAGGTGCTGGAACAGGCCGGGAGACTGCTCCCAGTCAGACACCCCTCCTCAGGTGGGAAAGGTGCATGATGCCGGTTCAGGCCCGGAGACTGCTCCCAGGCAGACACCCCTCCTCGGGCAGGGAAAGGCACTGGATGACTGGAACCAGAAATGGGATCCTTTCCAGAAGCTGTGACGCTTCTCCAATCCGCCCTCTCCCTGGCAGTTCACTGGAGCAAAGATGGCTCACCTTCCAGCTCAGGCCTTGAGACTGCTCCCGGGCAGATACCCCTCCTCAAGCAGGAAAGGAGCTGGGTGCCTGGAACAGGCCGGAATACTGCTCCCGGGCAGACACCCCTCCTCAGGCAGGAAAGGTGCCCTCTCTCTAGTTTCTTTTTGGCAGCCCATAGAGCAATGAGTTTTCCTCTTAGGAAAGCTTTCATTTTGTTCCATAAGTTTGGGTATGTTGTGGCTTCATTTTCATTAAACTCTAAAAAGTCTTTAATTTCTTTATTTCTTCCTTGACCAAGGTATCAGTGAGTAGCATATTGTTGAGTTTCCACGTGAATGTTGTCTTTCTATTATTTATGCTGTTATTGAAGATCAGCCTTGGTCTTTGGTGATCTGATAAGATAAACGGGATAATTTCAATATTTTTGTATCTGTTAAGGCCTGTTTTTTCACCGATTATTTGGTCAATTTTTGAGCATGTACCATGAGGTGCTATGAAAAAGTTATATCCTTTTGTTTTAGGATAAAACTTTCTGTAGTTATCTATTAAAACCTTTTGTTTCTTAACTTCTGTTAGTGTCCATGTGTCTCTGTTTAGTTTCTGTTTCCAAGATCTGTCCATTGGTGAGAGTGGGAGGTTGAAATCTCCCACTATTATTGTGTGAGGTACAATGTGTGCTTTGAGCTTTACTAAAGTTTCTTTAATGAATGTGGTTGCCCTTGCATTTGGAGCATAGATACTAAGAATTGAGAATTTGTCTTGGTACATTTTACCTTTGATGACTATGAAGTGCCACTTCTCAATTTTAGAATGGCTAATCCAGCTTGTTTCTTCAGATCATTTCCTTGGAAAATTGTTTTCCAGCCTTTTTCTCTGAGGTAGTGTTTGTCTTTGTCCTTGAGGTGGGTTTCCTGCAAGCAGCAATATGTTGGGTCCTGTTTGTGTAGCCAGTCTATTAGTCTATGTCTTTTTATTGACGAATTGAGTTCATTGATGTTAAGAGAAATAAAAAAAAAGTTATTGTTGTTTATTTTCATTTTTGTTGTTAAAGTTTGGATTCTGTTCTTGATGCTGTCTTCTTTTAGTTTTGTTGATGGATTACTTTCTTGCTTTTTCTATGGTGTAGTTTCCATCTTAGTGTTGGTGTTTTCACTTTAGTATCTTTTGAAGGGCTGGATTCGTAGAAAGATATTGTGTGATTTTGGTTTTGTTATGGAATACTTTGGTTTCCCCATCTATGGTAAATGAGAGTTTTGATGGTTATAGTAGCCTTGGCTTGCATTTGTGTTCTCTCAGTGTCTGAATAACATCTTTCCAGGATCTTCTGGCTTTCATAGTCTCTGGTGAGATGTCTGGAGTAATTCTAATAGGTCTGCATTTATCTGTTACTTGACCTTTTTCCCTTACTGCTTTTAATATTCTATCTTTATTTAGTGCATTTTTTGTTTTGATTGTTATGTGTCGGGAGGAATTTCTTTTCTGGTCCAGTCTATTTAAAGTGCTGTAGGCTTCTTGTATGTTCATGGGCATCTTTCTTTAGGTATGGAATTTTTCTTCTATTATTTTGTTGAATATATTTGCTGGCCCTTTCAGTTGAAAATCTTCATTCTCATCTACTCCTATTATTAATAGGTTTGGTCTTCTCATTGTGTCCTGGATTTCCTGGATGTTTTGAGTTAGGAACTTTTTGAATTTTACATTTTCTTTGATTTTTGTGTCCATGTTCCCTATGGAATCTTCTGCACCTGAGATTCTCTCTTCTATCTCTTGTATTCTGTTTCTTATGCTCATATCTATGGTTCCTGATTTTTTCCCTAGGGTTGCTATCTCCAGAGTTTTCTCTCTCTTGGTTTTCTTTATTGTTTCTACTTCCATTTCTGATCCTGGATTGTTTTGTTCAATTCCATCCCCTGTTTGTTTGTGTTTTCCTGTAATTCTTTATAGGATTTTTATGTTTCTTCTACCTGTTTAGCAGTGTTTGCCTACAGTTCTTTAAGGACTTCTACCTGTTTAGCAGTGTTCTCCTGTAATTCCTTGAGAGGTTTTTGTGTTTTCTCTTTAAGGGCTTCTGCCTCTTTAGCAGTGTTCTCCTGTATTTCTTTAAGTGAATTATTAATGCCCTTCTTAAAAATCTTCTACCACCATCATAAGATATGATTTTAAATCCACGTCTTGGTTTTTGTGTGTGTTGGCATATCCAGGACTCTCTGAGGTGGGTGTACTGGGTTCTGATGATGCCCAGTGTTCTTGGTTTGTGTTAGTAAGATTCTTAAGTTTGCCTTCGCCACCTGGAAATCTCTGGTGTTAATGTTCAAGCTGTCTCTGGCTGGAGCTTGATCCTCCTTGTGATTCTGTTAGCCTCTGTCAGCGCTCCTGGGAGTCCAACTCTCACCTGAGTCCCAGTGGTCAGAGTACTCACTGCAGGCAAGCTCTCCTCTTGCAGTGCAGGTGTTCAGAAGTCAGGAGCTCTGATCCACCTTATGATTCCTGGTGTCAGAGCCACCCCTGTAGGCCAACTATCCTCTGGAGGAGAGGACTGAGTCTCTGCTCTGCCTCCCATGATCCTAAGGTGATCCTGAGTTCCTACTGTGTGGAAAGTACTCTGGAGTCCCCAAGATGGTTCAGAAGGAAGATGGAGGCGGTAGCCCTGAACTGAAGGGTTCCAAGCCTCTTGTCGGGCAGGGTTCCTTTGCCCCTATTCCCGTGATTCAGAAGTGATTTTGAGGTCCTGCAGTGTGGAGAGTAATCTGCAGCCCCCAGAGGTCTCCACAGTGTTCAGAAGGAAGATGGCGGGGGTGTCCCTGACCAGACTGGTACCCAGCCTCTGGTCAGGCAAGGTCCTTTTGTCCCTGTTCCTGCTGGCACAAGATTCTCAGTGATTCTCTGGAGCTGATGTTGCATTTCACTCACCTGTGATCCCAAGGTATCCGGAGGACCTGCAGCATGTAGAGTACTCTGGAGCCCTCAGAGGCCTCAGCTGGGTTCAGAAGAAAGATCGGGATTATTCTATTTGATCCTTTTGATATTTTGTTTCATAAAGTGCAACAACATTTTAATAAGATAGAATTTCACCCAATTCCTTTGTAAATGGCACTTAATTTATTCTCCCTCTCATGCTATGATATTTCCCATGCCTTGATGTTGAGGTGATTTGTTTACCTGTTTAATTTCATTTGGATCACCCTGTATTTTAGTCTCCATACTTTAAGCCATCATACATTTCAGAATTGATGGTTACATATTTTATACATAAGATATAAATAGGCGATTATGAATTTATTTGAGACACATCTAAGTCTTGTATAATAAACTAAAATATTTAGAAATGCATTTAATGCTATGACTACTTAGCAACAAAAAGCAACATATTTTATGGATGTTTTACATCTTTCTCCATGATGTTTTCAACAGCATTTCAATATAAATCCTGAAACCCATTTATGATGAGCAATATTCAAGTTAATCTGATAGCAAATTATTAATATAAAACACCATAATTCTAATCATCCTAAGTGCTGTGATATCATCTCACATAAAAAACTATTTAATTAAGCTTTGCAAATTTTTGGCATTTCTTTATAAAGGTATCTGCTATTTACTGGATTCTGTATACTTTATTCATATAGCAATATTTGTTCTGGAAAGTACTGATATTTTAAATTTATACTTGAAATAGATATCAAATGCCATAATTTCTAAATCAAAGATATAATTTCTTTATGCCAGGCAATTAGATATTAAAAAAGTCTAACCAGAATTAGACATATAAAGCTTTCTGATTAAATAGTTTAATCCAGTAGATTGATTTCAAGGGCATATATTACGACTTATTATTCATATTATATTCTACNTTATTTTATGGTAGAATCTTCAATTTTTGATATAGTATTTGAATAGTAGAATGCAGCCTTGTGCTCTTATAGATGTGTTTGGAAAGCTATGTAAGCGGTTAAATCTGATAAGATTATAAGTTTTAGAATGTGGCTTCCTGAATTTGTAAAAAAAATTTTCTGTGATCTTAATAAAATAATGTAGCACCTTCAGGCAAAGAAGCAAAGAAGTAATCTTGCATAGTTTCTAAGATACTGGAACCTCCACAGCAACTATTGCCTTGCACTTGATGGTGTGGTAGACAGGAAGAAAACTGATCCAGACACTGCAGAATGATAGCATGCTACATGTCAGGAGCTTGGTTTCATTGAATGCATCCCAAAAATTCCTGGCCAGAAAAACTACAGTAAAACTGGATGCTTCAACAGAGTGCATGTATTCTAGGACACAGTAGAAGGCCAACACTGAAACCGTGTTGCAAACAATGATGATGTGGTAATGTATTAAGTGTACCATCAAGAAATGTATGAAAAATTCCCAGCTAGATTCCACAAAGTATCAGTTTGATCGTGGCGTAGAACATTCCTAAGAAGATATTGGCACAACTGTCAAAGAAAAATCAAAACATAAAAATAATTTCTAATGGCGAACATCTAGGGCACAATGAAGAGATTTAATCTAAGAATAATATTAATAGAGGAGAGAGAAGATTCCCAGCTCAAAGGACCCAAAAACATTGTCAACTAAATCCTAAAAGGAAACTTCCCAACCTACAGCAAGAGATAGCCATAAAAGCACAAGACAGTAATAAAAAATAAATAAATAAAAACTAATAGATTAGACCAGAAAAGACAATCCTCTCTTCACATAATAATCACAAATTATTTTGTGATTATTCACAGAATAATCAAATCATAAATTCATAGAATAAAGAATATTAAAAGCAGCAAGGGAAAATGAACAAGTAACATGTAAAAGAGACCAATAAGAATTATACCAGACTTTTCAACTAACACAATTAAATCAAGAAGAGCCTGGACAGAGGTCATAGAGACCTAATTCATTCATTCACAATTACACTGATAACTAAACAACACAAAAATCCAATAATAAATGAGAATTTTAGAATCCTGCTTTTGAGGTGCGTTGTGGTATTCAGGGCTTGCTGTTGTGTGAGAACTGGGTTCTGATGATGCTGAGTAGCCTTGGTTTCTATGGCTTATATTCTCTGTCTTGCCTCTAACCATCTGGTTATCTCTGATGTTAGTCTTTCTCTCTCTGACTGAAACCCCTTGTGAGCCTCTAAGCATTTTTTTGTTTGTTTTTTCAATACTGGGTTTCTCTGTATAGCCCTGGCTGTCCTGGAACTCACTCTGTAGACCAGGATGGCCTTGAACTCCGAAATCTGCCTGCCTCTGCCTCCTGAGTGCTGGGATTGAAGGTGTGCACAACCATACCCTGTGTGAGCCTCTAATCTTAGGTGTGTCAGTGCTCCTGGAGACAAGCTGTCTTGGTGCAGGATAGTGTGGTGGGGATTTATAGCATAGGGTTAATTTTGAGGTGCAGACAGAAATTATAAGGCAAACTTCATATGGACAGACCAAACAATAATGATAGTGTTGTCATATGAAGTCTGTCAGTGTACGCATGGGATTTAAGATCACTGTATAGTCTTTTCCTGTTTACCTTTGAAACTCTCAGCTCTTCTACACCATCTGGATGCTCTCATACTCCAACCTTGATGAGCCTCTTAATATGTAAGCCAGCCTCAATTAAATGTTGTCCATAAAAGAGTTTCTTTGGTCATGATATCTGCTTACAGAAGTAAAACACTAACTAAGAAATGTTTTCCTCTGAGAAGAGGAGGCTCACCACACTGGGTGCCAGCCCGTTCTGGAATATCAAGTCACTGCAAGTATTGGCACATCACCTCAAATTGAGGCCAGAAAACTCAGACCACTTTGTGGAACAGGAATCACAGGTAGACAACACAGGATAGCCCTTGCCCCAGTTGTTGAGGGACCTCCACCGTGACCAAGTTGAACTACTGCTACACATGTGGACAGGGCGTATAGAATCCCAAATTCCTTAAATTAATTTCATAATCCAAAAGAGCTCACAGCACATGTCTTATAAGTTTCTATTTATTTCTATATGATAATTAACAGAGAGAAATGACTTAACTGAAGTGGTAATAATTAAAACTACACAATATTCTGGCCTTAGGATATTGTAGTTAATCCATGTTCTTTGGGGCACGGGAATTAGTGCAGTAATCTGAGCAGACTGAATGTAAGATACAGAGGTGGTTGATGACTAGAAGAAAATGTAGTCTCAGAAACACCAGGACAGATATAATATCCTAGGGACTATACAAGGAAACACAAAGCCTTGTAGATCTAAGTAAGGTCACATCCAAATGTGAAGATAAAAGCTGCATACACAATTTCATCATTGGTATTAATGAAAGGAAATTTTAGTCCCTAAGAAAGAAAGATTTTCTATTTTTTAATATAATCCACACCAAATAATGTGACTGGCTTTCATTGAACAATTACTTGTCCTAAACAATTTTGCCAGCAAAAAGTAGGCTTCATAGATGTAAAAAGTTATGGACCCAAAGTTTTGTGGATGGTAAATGTGGGAATAGAAAGAATTAGGGAAGAATATTATTATAATCAAAAATAGTACAAAAATAAAGACTATCAAAGAAATAAAAATAATTAAGTTATTTAAGATATGAGTCAGGCCAATGCAATATAATATAGCAACTAGGAAAAAAACAAAATACAAATGCTACTGAATGGCAAACCCATATATTTTTGAAACTGTATTCTCACAAATAATAATAATAATAAAAATGATCAGTGGGTCATATGCCCAGCCACATCCACTGAGTTTTCAGCTGTCTTTTAGAGTGAGATTTTTACCCCTTTAAGGGATAATTTTTGTTTCCTATTGCATATATATATATATATATATATATATATATATATATATATATATCATTAACAAAATCTTCTATAATATAAACAACCACATAAAATGAATAAATAAAAATTATTATAACTAACTTGAAATGGTAATGGAAACTGAATATAATCTAGGGCTTATGTCCATTGTAATGATGAATCATTATGCAAAACCTCTTACATTATAATATCCTGCATTTCTTATTCATTTTATCAATTAATGTTAATAAAAATTGATGTTAATTAAGAATGATATTCTGTTCACTCAAATTGTTGTTTAAACTTCCATTCAAAAAAAATGGAAATAAAATTCTACTAGCCTTAAATTTCCTACAAAATCAGTTTTTACAAACTAAGTTTATGAAAATTTTAAATTCAAATAACTCATTTTTCCATAAACTGATATAAAGTAATTCAATTCATAGTCATGGATTAAAGAAAGAGGAAAACATCCTATAAGACACCTTATAAAATTAATAACTACAAGTGCTAGGGTCATATGCAGGCATTACATGATATTATTCATTTGTTTATTACTGAGTTCAATTGAATACGGATGGAGTTATTGGTATAATTTCTAGCAAAGCTCACTTATAATACCTGATGTAATCTGAGTTAACTGTTTCAAATGGTCATCAGAAAACTGGTTTGATGAACTAGACTTATTAGAAAATTTGCCCAAGAGGAATCATGCCTGATGTTCATCTCTACTGACATGAATGTAGTCATAAAAGATATGGATTTAAAGGATAATCATGAAGAAAGTTATTACCCATTATTTGTTACCTGAACATATGAACTCAGTTGCTGAGCCTAAGACCAGAGAGTGCCTAAGAATCCCCCAGAGGCAAACAAGGAACTGAAAAGTAAATTGCTAAGAGAAGTATATTTGTCCTTTAATAGCAGGCACAGTAGTAAATAGTGGCACCTAGATGGGTTCACAAAATATTAATACATGAGATTCTGTCTATCTGATTGTATATGTTGCATTTTGCTCAGGTAGATATCTTGCTGACATGAAAAAGATGTTCTCTTTGATATTTGTCTTCTGCTTTCTGAAGATTTCCTTTATTTTCTGTCATTTGGGTAATTCCAGATGCTTTCTTTTGGAGAATAAAAGACACCAAAAATAAACTCAGAGAAAAAGAAACTTATTGTTTCTTTTTTATTTCCACAAAGCATGGTTATATAATGAATGATTATTTAAGTGGGAATCTAGACAAGAAATATGTGCATACTTCATTTAAATATTTTACTTTCTCATAAGAGACAAGACATTATAGAGATGCTGGGATGTAGACCATGATACCATGTGTATTCGGGCTCTTCACTTCTAGGAGATAACCAAAATTTATTTTATGTTTCAGTGGTGGTATTTTTTTCAATTTTGGTTGTTTTATGGATACCATTTTTTTTTCATGTTTGAGTTACAATTTCTAGGTAAATTCTGAATGAATGACCCATGGTATTGACCTTGATACTAGAGAGACTCCCATAATTTGCCAATTTCCAACTTATTTTTTTTCTGGGTATTTATCATAGAAAATTGGAACAAACACTGTTTTTGACTTATTTCATAGATACTAAAATATAGTGGTCTTTATTGGTCAGATAATGTTTCATTTGTTAGCATGAATGCTCAATACTTGCACATTAGCCTTTTGGATATCTAACCTTATTTTTAGTTACATTATTAAGAAAATAGTCAGATTTTGTTCAAATGATCAATTTACCATAGTTTCAAAATTTTGTGTACTATGAATCCTGTAGCAAAAGTCCGGACAGAGAACTATTTTAACACAAGGAAATTTTTCTGTTTGATTCCTTTGACATTCTGCTTCAAATGCATTGCCATATATTTTTTGTTTTAATGTTAGAATCTTATGCAAGTTTATCAATTAGAAATCTACAGTATCTATTTATTCCTGCAGGTAATTTGTTAATTTGTTACAAGGAAAGATGCCCATACAAGCTATTACTTGTTCTTTTCTGTTTTTGAGTGCTAGAATAAAATAAGTTGCCTGTGATAATTGATAATATTTGAGAGATACTACTATGGGTCTAGATTTTTCCATTACTATTACAAATCTCAAAATTTTATTTCTCATTATTACTGTATATTTACATCTACCATATTCATTCAACATTTAAATTTATTTCTGCATTCCTAATAACATTAAGTGTGTTTGGATTCATGGGGATTGAATATACTTTATATAAATTGATATGCATTTTATGTAATATCACTTTTTAAATTGGCTTACTGTATTTGAGATTTCATTTGAAGAAATTTTGATA
>NW_018391821.1:0-5901 GCF_900095145.1 Mus pahari | reverse complement strand
TTCCTATAAAACCTTTTATATTACATAGCAGATATGTTTCCAAAACAATGTACGTTTCTCATCCTATATTGTGCCTACATAAAAGAGATTGTTGTATGGTTATTCAGTGTTAATTTGTCTTTAATACTTGGATATTTATATCATTACTTTAAACATGAGAGCACAGTTGAATGAGTGGTTATTCTTAGAAGTAAAATATTGGATTATTCTTACACCTACATTGTTTGTTATCTACTTTCAAAGCAATATAATATTAGACTGATGTGAAAAAATTAGGATTCTCAAAAACATTGCCATGATGGTGGAGATATAACAAATCTTAATACAAATTTATAATCTAAAATGGGAATATTTTGTGGATACATTATTGGTAGTATGAAGATATAGTCTGCCTAAATACCTACTAGTAAAAATATTAAAGTTGCATTTTAGATATTTGTGAGTAACTTCCTTAAGTTTAGAGAAGCATGAATTATAGGGAAAATGCAATGTCTCATATTTCCTCAGATTACATCTAGCCATATCCTTGAGCATCCATATGAACAAGGAGAAGTCTTGTGATAACCTTATGATTTGTGTTCATAAGCTGTGTAAAACACCAGAAATTTATTTTGTAGGAATATAGGGAATTTAATGTAAACTTATGCAATATTCACTTTCCTGTCAGTTAAAACCAGTACATAACTGTGGGAGGTTTTTGTTGTTGTTGTTGTTGTTGTTGTTGTTGTTGTTGTTGTTGTTGATTTCCTCTCTGTATGCTAGGATTTTTTTCTGCCTTGTGCTTGTACAGTTTAGGAATTATATTCTCTACTGCTCTGTTTTAAGGGTGACACCGAAGACCAAAAATTTGATTTTCTCTGTTTACCTTGCCATGGAAGAAATGAATGAGAACTACCATATTTTACCCAACATTTCTCTCATAGTTAATATTAAATGTGACCTACAAAATATGTTCAGAAAACCAGTTTGGCTTTGGAAAATCAGGAAATTATTCCTATTTACTACTGCACAAATCAGAGGAGATATTTAATTGTACTTACAGCACCTGTATGGGAAGTATTTACACTATTTGGAACATTCCTGTTCATCTCCAGAATTCCTGAAGTAAGTCAAGATGGATTTTAAGGAAATACTTTTTTACCTCTGTGAGACTTTCTGAGTGTGAACGCAGTTTAAAAAACCAATAAACGGCTTATGTTTATTATGATCTATCAAGCATAAATACACAGATATATTTTTTACAAACAAAACATCTTTATCATAAATAGGCATGGGAGACAGCAGTATTGTGAATGTTTTACCAGAAGAATTATTATACTTGTAATTGTTTAGAGATTCACAAGAAGTTGGATATAATTGTCATAATGAGATGAAAAATCTTTCTAACATGACTATATTTTGCTCAAGCACACTCCGATCTTAAAAGCATCCCCTTGCATCCCATCATGTTCATATTATTGCCTATCTTCTGTACTTTACAGCTTTACTGTGGAAATTTGCATCTCCTTCTGGGTGATTATGAACAATTTCCTCATCTTTACCAGATAGCTCCCAAGGACACATCTCTACCACTAGTCATGGTGTACCTAGTGGTTCATTTCAGATGGAAATAGATAGGAGTGATCCTTAAAAATGATGACCATGGAATTCAATTCCTTTCTGAATCGAGAGGAGAAATGAAAAAAATTGTCTGTTTATCAGTTGTGATTATTATCCAAATTGATAAAATCACAGCCCTTAAAGATTTTCATATGAGTTATAAGAAAATTTTAATGTCATCAGCAAAAGTTGTGATAGTTCATTTTGACCAAGACTCACCCACACAGTTTGCTCTCATTGTGTGGAAATTTCTAGGCATTAGGAGAATCTGGGTTAGTATGTCACAATTTGACATAATAATAATTCTAGGAGATTTCATGCTATACTCCTCCTTTGGGACTTCGATGTTTTCACACCAGCAACCTTAAATATCTGGTTTTAAACAATTCATTCAAACAGTATACCCTTCAACCTACAGATGTGAATTTTCTTTTGTTAAACTATGGTGGAAATATTTTAGATGTTCTTTGCCACCATCTAATTGTAAGAAGCTAAATCTTGTCTAAACAAAGCTGTATTTAAATGGTTTTTCATGACACCACTTGGAATGGCCATGAATAATATATGCTACAACTTATACAATGATATGTATGCTGTGGCCCACTCACTCCATGAGATGCTTCTGCAGCAAGTAGACACACGGTCAAAGAATACTGGGAAGGAACTGGAATTTGACTCTTGGAAGGTAATGCATCTTTTTTGTTTGGTTGTTTTGTTTTGTTTTGTGGTTTTTTTTTTTTTTTTTTTTGAGACAGGTTTCTCTGTATAGCCCTGGCTGTCCTGGAACTCACTTTGTAGACCAGGAATCTTATACTAAATGGCATTTTTATGGTTTGAGTTCTTTAATAGAGTCACATGGCCTAAAGTCATGTCAATAAGTAATTTCACCCATAAATGTATATACTTCTACATGCTATTATTACATAGGTGGCAGATCATGTTAGTGTCATAAATTATGACATAGCCAACACCAGAATGTAAGTCAGCATTCACAATCTAAGTTATGAATTATTGTCCAGATATTGAAACCAGATATGTGACTCATGTATTAATTTTTCTAATCAAAGTCTTAAATAACAATAAGAAAATGACTTGTCTTTTATGTTAATGAAAAGTTGTTGATCAATTTATTGAATAGATCCCAAAAATATCAAGTACTTTCCAATTAATTTCACTTATTAATAATTTCTGTTCTATTGCCTTTGATCAAATAACACTGTTGGCAGAACAAACATAGAAGAGAGTATCATTACTCTCCAAATATAATCATCAGGAGTGTGGGTTTTAAAGAATGAAGTCCAGAAAGAAAATTGTATTAGTAAACAAAGCAGAACTAACTTTACATCTACATTAAATGTATTTTCATCTTTAGTGCTGAATACTTCTGGTAAAGTTAGATTTTTGGAAAGGATGATAAAAATTGGGAAATGTCTAAATGTAACAATGTTTATTTTAATGTATAAGCCAAGTTGAATAAAAAATGATAAACGTGTTTTAAATGTTCTATTTCCTGAAGAATTTACAATTTATAAATCCTGCTGAAGTTCTAGTTAACATCAACCAGAATTTGAAACAGGATACAGAGTATGACATTTTCAATATCATGGATTTTCAAAAAGATTATGGACTTAAAATAAAAATAGGAAGATCCTTTTAGGATATCTCCATTGGTGAGAGTGAGGTGTTGAAATCTCCCACCATTATTGTGTGAGGTACAACGTGTGCTTTGAGCTTTACTAAAATTTCTTTAATGAATGTGGCTGCCCTTGCATTTGGAGCATAGATATTTAGAATTAAGAGTTCATCTTGGTAGATTTTACATTTGCTGAGTATGAAGTGCCCCTCCTTGTCTTTTTTGATAAATGGTCTGTATAACATCTGTCCACGATCTTCTGACTTTCATAGTCTCTGGTGAGAAGTCTGGTATAATTCTAATAGGTCTGCCTTTATATGTTTCTTGACTTTTTCCCTTAATGCTTTTAATATTCTATCTTTATTTAGTGCTTTTGTTGTTCTGATTATTATGTGTCAGGAGGAATTTCTTTTCTGGTCCAGTTTATTTGGAGTTCTGTAGGATTTTTGTATGTTCATGGACATCTCTTTCTTTATGTATGGGAAGTTTTCTTCTATAATTTTGTTGAAGATATTTGCTTGCCCTTTAAGTTGAAAATCTTCATTCTCATCTACTCCTATTTTCTGTAGGTTTGGTCTTCTTATTGTGTCCTGGATTTCCTGGATGTTTTGAGTTAGGCCAACTCAATTCTTTATAGCATTAGAAATAGTAATTTGTAAATTAATCTGGAATAATAAATAACTGATGACAGGGAAATTTATTTTGAAAAATAAAAGAATTTCTGCAGAATCTCCATCACTGACCTCACGCTGTACTACAGAGTAATTGTAATAAAAACTGCATGGTACTGATACAGTGACATGCAATTAGATCAGTGGAATGGGATTGATGACCTAGAAATAAACCCATACCACTATTGTCACTTGATCTTTGAAAAGCTTACTAAAATCATTCAGTGGAAAAAAGACAGCATTTTCATCAAATGTTGCTGGTTCAGTTGGTGGTAATCATGTAGAAGAGTACAAATTGATTGATTCTTATCTTCTTTTACAAGCTCAACTCCAAGTGAATCAAGGATCTCAA
Organism: Mus pahari; assembly: GCF_900095145.1. Taxonomy (NCBI): domain Eukaryota; kingdom Metazoa; phylum Chordata; class Mammalia; order Rodentia; family Muridae; genus Mus; species Mus pahari. The sequence continues at coordinate 1,646 of NW_018391821.1, read as the reverse complement.
CATAAATCCAGATAAACTGAAACTAATAGAAAATAAAGTGGCAAAGAGCCTTGAGCACATGGACACTGGGGAAAATTTCCTGAACAGAACACTAATAGATTAAGATAGTTTGTCTTAATGAAGAAGCGTTGCACAGAAGATACCTGAGGTAATAATAGCCTGACTGTTTCTCAGGATGTCCACAGTAACACATGTGGGACTCCTGTCCAAATTCTCATAACAGTATACACACTCACAGATCCCAGGTGTCTCTGGCCACCCACAGTACTGAGCAGGTCAACATTCCTTGTTGTCTGCTTCCCAATCCTCATCCTGTGTGTCTACCAAGAGGTCTGCTGTAATCATGAATTCAGTCTTTCTGATTCCCTGGAACACTACAATCACCAGGGATATGCGTGATCTACTATAACCAGAGTCACAATACTTTAGGTTATCACCACATCTACACTTGTTACAGACCCTGTCTCTTGAGCCCAGAGCATTCCTTTCTCCCAGAAAGTTCAAATGGACTACATGAGGTCTGCCCTATCAGGGTATTCAGAAGGCCAGTGAGAGCCAGAGACACAGGAGGTCTTCACACATCCAAACAGAGACAATACTGACTGCCTACCAGGAAACCAGCTCAAACACATGTCACAGAGCATTAAGTACCTCCAAAGAGGCCAGCTCCAGTCAGAGACACACAGGCAAGATAACACCAGAGATAACCAAATGGAGACAGGCAAGTGTTATAACATAAGTGATAGAAGCCAATGCAATTTAGCACTATCAGAACCCAGTTCTCCAACCACAGCAATCTCTTGATCCCCTAACAGGCCTGAAAAGACAGGTTCTGAAAAAAGTCCCATCTCATGAAGAAGATTGTGGTCTTTACGGAGGATATAATTAACTCACTGAAAGAAATAAAGGAAAACAGAGGCAAACAGGTTAAAGTCCTTAAAGAGGAAACAAATCCCTTTAAGAAATACAGGAAAATACAAACAAGGGGGTAAAGGAATTGAACACAATTGTCTGAGGCATAAAGTGAAGTAGTAAACATAAAGAAATCCAAATGGTAGCCAGCATGGAGATGGACAACTTAAAAAAGAGATTAGTAGCTACAGATGCAANCATCAACAACAGAATGAAAGAGAGAGAAGAAAATATCAACCATAGAGGATGCAATAGAAGATGTGGTCACATTGGTTAATGATAATATAAGTGAAAAAAGCTCCTAATCTAAACTATCCAGGGAATTCTGTAAAAAATGTAAAGAGAGACCTAAGGATTACAAGAATAGNAGACATCGAGGATTCCCAGCTCAAAGGCCAGAAAATAACAGCGAAATAATAGAAGCAAACTTCCTCAGCCTACTAAAAGAGATGGTCATAAATGTACAATATGCCTGAAGAACACCACATGGTTTGGACGCCACAAAAACTGTTCTATTGTCACATAATATCCAAAACACATAATGCAGAGAAGAAAGAAAGGTTGTTAAAATATGTAAGAGAAANAAAAACATGTAATACATGAAGGCAGACTTATCAGATTACATCGGATTTCTCCACAGGAAGACTAAAAGTCAGAAGAACCTCGATAGATTTCAAGCAGATCCTAAGAGAGCATAAATGCAAACCCAGGCTAATATACCCAGAAAAACTCCC
>NW_018391820.1:10498-17110 GCF_900095145.1 Mus pahari | reverse complement strand
CTTAGTACTGCTCTCGGGCGCACTCCCCTCCTCGGGTGAGGAAAGGCGCTGGATGCCAGGCGGACACCCCTCCTCGGTCGGGGAGGCAAGGTGTTGGGCGCTGGATCAGCCTGCGGACAGCCGCCAGGCGAACACCCCTCCTGGGCAGGAGAGGCGCTGGACGATCGGGTCTGCTCTGTTTTTTTATTGGGGAATCAGAACTGATAATACTGAGAGATATCAATGACCAATACTTGTTGATTCCTTGTATCTTGTTATTATCTTTTGGTGGTGGTGGTAGTGTGCTCTTATATCTGGTGTGTGTGTGTGTGTGTGTGTGTGTGTGTGTGTGTGTGGTGTATATGTATGTATGTATGTATGTATGTATGTGACCTGCTTCTTTTGCAATTACTGGCCTGAGACTATTTATTCCCTGTAAATTTTTGTGGTAGTAATTAATCCCCTTAGGTTGGAGTTTTCCTTGTAATGTCCCCTATAGGTCTGCTTTATACAATAATATTGCATAAATTTGACTCTATCATGGAATACGTCAGTTTCCTTATCTGTATTGATTGATAGTTTTGCTGGGTGTAATAGTCTGGGCTAGCATCTGAAGTCTTTGAGAGTTTATAGCACATGTGCCTTGACTCATTTGACTCTTAGAAATCTTCAACACTTTGGAATCTCAGGTTACCCCACACTATTACTGCAGGTTCTACTGAGATTCCAGAGACAAGGATGGAGCCACCAGTGATCTCTGTAATCCTCAGAAAAGGAATATTGTGGTAGTCAAAATCAGACTTCCTGGTCCAGAAGACTCCCACTGATCAATATCTGCCCAACACTTTAGAAGCATCTGAGACCTCTCCCTGGGCTGTCACCTCTGCATGCTGAATCTGGTTAGGCACTTCTATTTGAACAGATAGAAGTCAGACATGGCCAGCTGATTCAGTGTCCAGAATATTTTTGATCTATCACTGGATTCAATCTTGGAAGTCATTAAGGCTTCTAAACTCAGTACTTAGACAGCAATATCTATCAAACCATAACAAAAGCCTATTCTATCACAGTCCATAGAGTTGGGGAATTTTCTAAATGTTGTAACCTTACCTTTTGTCTTCCAAATTTCTGATCATGGCTAATTCTTCTTGTTAACTAAATTGTATCAATGCAGAAATATAATTTTTGTACTTAAAAGCTCTCTCTCCGAATTGTGCCCTGGTAAATTTGGTTCCCAAGTGCCCAGTGTATTTTCCAGACTTCTAATACATACTTTCTATTCACTTAAATCTAAAACCAAGCAATCTTTTTCATGGCTTCCCTAGTTTATAAGGGTCATTCTATTAAGATTCCTGAGAGAAGACATGGATGTACTTATGGTCTCAGAGCCACTCACAGTGTGCACCAATAAGGTGTTCAAGGAGCTCCTGGAAATGCTCTCCCTGAGTTCCAAGGACCCAACATCATTTGATCATTTGCTGCCTAACACTGCAGAGGTATATTGATACCTGTAGTACAAAGGAAACAAATAAGAAGGAAAGACTGGTCTCTCATGTCTGGAGGAAGTTTGGTGAAGGAGTCTTCTGCTTGCTCACATAGGAGAGATCTGATGCAGCCTCTACCCATGATTCAAAATCTCTGTGAGAGAGGCATGACAAGGTTCTCCCAGTCTGTCAAGGGATATGAATATGTGTTGCCCTGTCATCCTGTTATGCTATGCAGTCTCTCTCTCTCTCTCTCTCTCTCTCTCTCTCTCTCTCTCTCTNGGTTCTCCCAGTCTGTCAAGGGATATGAATATGTGTTGCCCTGTCATCCTGTTATGCTATGCAGTCTCTCTCTCTCTCTCTCTCTCTCTCTCTCTGTCTCTCTCTCTGTGTGTGTGTGTGTGTGTGTGTGTGTGTGTGTGTGTGTGTGTTTCTGTCAGTTTTATTTTCCTGAAATTAACAATGATTGTCTCTGATATAAGGACTCCTCCTATCTGGCTTAAGATCTGTGCTCCCTTCTGTTTGGGGTAATATGATTTTGGCTCTGTCATGTCCTCCTGAAAAATCCCCTACCAAAAACATTATACCTGCAAGTTTTCTTTTGGTTTCGACATTGGTCTATCCACACAGACTTATTCATTTTAAAGGTATTTTACCTATTTATCCTATACCCATCTTGCACTTGGTTTTACCTGGGATAAACTTCCAATTCCTAGAAGCTGAATATTTATCTCCTAGAGTGGCCAATCTGTATGCCAAGATTTTGATGAAATTATTTTTACATCTGCTTATTTGTCTATTAAAGCTTCACTTTCAATGTCACTTATTTGTGTTTTTAGCTTTGGTCTCTGAACATTCATAGCAGTTTGCCAAAATATTTCTTTGCAGGCCTCTCTGAACTTTTTATTTTAGCTACTGGAGCTGTTTTGACCTTAAGCATCTCAAGAGCAATGCTGGGTTTTGTTTTTGGTTGTTTTTTTTTTTAAACAATAGGATTAAATCTTTAAATTGCTCTGTGACTGAGTTTCACCCATACTAACATGGAATGATTGAATAAAATTGATATCAGGAGGACCCCTTTTCTGAGGGCAAAGAGTTACCTTGCCTATCCCTTGTTGATCTGCATTCATTACTGCAGTGCCAGCCTTTGCCACACCTTCTGCAGATTCCAGAAGGTTGAGATCTTCTCTTTTGATTATTCTAGGAAAAACAAAACAACAACAACTACAACAAAACCAGTGTTTCTAGGAATGTCTTGCTTATAATCCATAATCAAACGACCATGCTTACTACAATGAAACCATCCACCATCTTGATTTTTCTTAATACATTTAGAAATGATTTCTTTCAAATTAGCACCATAAACATGAGATGAGAGATCAGATGTATCTCTAATCCATCCCTCTATTGGTACTGATCTTTCATTTAAAGATCTAATCAAATTTTTGCATTCTGAATTAGCATTTTCAAAAGTCAAAGGTTCAATCAGTATTTTTCTGAATTCTGAATCTGATATTAATGTATTTATAGCTGAGGCCAATCTTTGCAAAAATCAGGAAAGGCTTTTTTTGTGAGATATGGATAATTTTAGTAAATGACACAGACCTCTTTCCTTCCTCTTCAATGTTGTCCCAAGCATTTACAGCTGCCAAATTACATACTCTGAGTTTCTGTTGCCCATAACTAGAAATGTCCAAAACAAGTCATTCCATGAAAAAATATCCTTCAAGGTCAGACAATTAGGAGTTGCCAGGAGTTGCCCACCACCTGGCCTGATCTAAGTCTAAGCCCAAAATAGTTAATCAGCAATGAATCCAAAATGACCCCCAAACTTCCCAGAACCTTGACCAATCCCAAAGATACTCATAGCCCTGGTGATAGAGCCAGCCAATCAAATGAAAGAAACATAAATGTCACCCACTCCTACCTTTACAGGCTTTAAATTGATCCTGTAAAACACACACCTCTTGTCTTCTTCCCAATGTGTGGCAGACCCTTGCATGTCAGATCTCTACATAATAGCTGTGTTTTACTGTTGCATAACATTTAAGTGTATGGTTTCATTCTTCCATGAAATTGTGGACCCTTAGATTTGTGGGCTCATCTGAGATTTCCTGAAAACCTCTGATCCATATAGTTGAGTGTTTTTTTTTTTTCTTTTCTGATCTGTTTTGTCATTGTTGTTGTTCCCTTGCTGCCAACCACCATGCCTTGATTTATTCCTTTTCCCCAAGGAGGATTTCATTCCTCTTCCTTATATCTCTGCCCCTGCTACTGCCTCTGTCCAACTGGCAAAGGTAGAGGAAGGAGCAACCCTGACTTCCCTGCTTCCCTGACTCTATGAACTCTCATTTGGAGTCTACCTCACACTCGAGCCATACAGCCCAGAGGGCTGACTCTACTATGATCTTATTCCTCCCGTCTTTGGAACCCCCAGATGTACAGGGGCTATAATTTATGACTTTTATACCATTAGTCATAATAATCTTTATATTTGGAAGTTGCAACCCCCCCATTTCCATAAAGACCCTCAAATCTTATAGAACTTTTGGATTCCATCATGCTGACTCATCAACCCTCTTGGGATGACTGTCAGCAACTGCTTCAGGTTCTCTTCACAACAGATGAAAGAGAGAGTATTGTGGGAGATGCTTAGAAATTGGTTCTAGGAGCAAATGGTCTGTCCACTGAAGTCCAGGCTAATATTGATACAGCCTTAACATTGACACAACCAGACTGGAATTTAACACTGTGGAAGGTAGGGAGTGGTTGTAGGTCTCCCACCAGATTCTGATGGGGGTGTTTCAGATAAGCCTCTAGCTAGTTACCCCACAAATTTACTAAGGTAAGCCAGGTGATACGGGGAAATAATGAGAGCCCTAGAGAATATCTAGAACGATTTTTTTTTTTGAAGCCTATAGGACCTACCCACTCCCTTTGACCCAGAAAGAAAATTGTCAGTGGAAAACAGCTTTTGTTAAACACACTGACCCTGATATCTGTCTGGAAAATCCATGCCTAGATAGATTTGGTGGTTAAGCAACTTCCTTTAAGTTCATATAGAAAGACTATATGACAGAGAGCCATGGGGCTCAATCCCCCTCCATGACCCGTGAATAAACCTAAAGGAGGAGGGAAAAGCCATATCCTTTTCTGTGGGTACAGGGCTACAACATTTTTTTTCTTGTAACCAGCACTGGGGCCATTTTTAAATAAAAATCATGGGTACAGAGGCACAGGCACGAAGACTCATGGACTAACCAATGAAAGATGGACTTGGGAGTGGGACAGATAACACATTCATTCATGATTATCCCTAGAGCCAATATCCCATGATGGGAAGAGATTGCCTCACAAAATGGGTGCCCAAATACGTTTTGATCCTGAGGGAGTGAAAGTGCTGAATAAAAATGGCTCCATCCTTGTTATCACTTTGGCCCTGGAAGGAGAGTATGAATTGTTCCCTCAACCAGCCCCATATCTAAGCCTCTGCTTGCTTTCACAGGTTCCTGTAAGTAGTCCTTGAGGTCTGGACCAAAAAAATAGGACTTGCCCATTATTGGGCCTCAGTTCTAGTCCAATTGAATGCTGAAGCCACCTCAGTTTGAATCAGGCAATAACCAATGTCCACAAAGGACAGAATGGGGATTGCCTGCATGTCACCCATGTATTGGAGGCATGTCAAGAGTCCACATGAGACCTGTTCTAGGAGCTGAGTCAGCCAGGCTACTGACTGTCTGCTAAGAAAGCCCAGCTTGGTCAATTTGAGTTCACCTAACTGGGGTACATACTCAAGGGGGTGGGCAACACATACTGTCAGTTGCCCGGATGAAAACCATTCTTAGCATACCAGTTCCAGCCTTTCAGAGCCAGGTATGGGAATTTCTGGGATATGTCAGATTTTATTGACCCTATGTTTCATAGTTTACTGAGATAGCCAAACCACTGTATGAGGCCAACAGGACCAAGAAGATAAGATAGAATAGACACCTGAGATAGTCATGGCTTTAAGACCTTGAAAAAAGCCTTGTTGGAGGCACTGGCTCTGGCCAGGGTTGACATACCCAAGTTGTCCTTCCTGTACATACATGAAAAAAATGGACAACCAAAGGAGTGCTTACCCAAACTTTGGGCCCATGGAAAAGATCAGTGACTTATTTATCTACGAAGCTGAGCTTGGTGGCCCAAGAATGACCAGCCTTCCTCTGGATCATAGCTACTATTGCCCTGCTGGTTAAGGATCCTGACAAGAAAACCATGGGACAGGAATTATTATCACCACCCCAACCCACTTGCTATTGAGAGGACCTTCAAGAATTCACCAAGCCAATGGTTGTCCAATGACAGACAGGAACACTTGTAGGTGCTACTTCTGAATCCCCACACATAGGTTATAACCCACCATCTACCCTAAACCCAGTCCCCCTGCTGCCTGAGTGATCCTCGAATTTCCAGCATGATTGTTCTATAAATGTCCAGAACATCAGACCAGACTTGATTGACATACCCTGGCCACATGCAGAGCACATTGACTTCATAGATGGGAGCAGCTTCATTCAGAGCAGAATCATGTATGCAGGGTCAGCAGTGGAAGACTTGGACCGTTTTTTGGGCACCTGCTCTCCCACCAGGCACATCACCCCAAAAGGCTGAGTTGACAGCTCTAACTCAGGCTTTGAAGTTGGCAGAGGTGGCTAGAGTCAACATTTGTATTGAGAGCAGATATGTCTTTGCCACGGCTCATGTGTATAGTACCATATAACAAGAAAGAGGATTGTTGACTGCTCAAGGAAAGACCATCAAAATTAAGGAAGAAATATTTGCTTTGCTGGCATTATGGCTTCCTCTCTAAATGGCCATAATTCATTACCCTGGGCATCCAAAGAGAACATCAGAAATAGCCTGAGGAAACAGACAAGCTAATAAAGCTGCAGAAGAGGCTGCCCAGCTCCCACCAACAACAACCTGGTAGACTTGGCACCCCCTGAGCTCCTGGCCATCCCTGAATACACTACTGAAGACTAACATGATCCAAACAAATGCAAAGTAATGTATAGAAGAGATAGATGGAGTCGGGTGGTGGTGGCGCACGCCTTTAATCCTAGCACTTGGGAGGCAGAGGCAGGCAGATTTCTGAGTTTAAGGCCAG
>NW_018391820.1:6567-10473 GCF_900095145.1 Mus pahari | reverse complement strand
AAAGAAGAAGAAGAAGAAGAAGAAGAAGAAGAAGAAGAAGAAGAAGAAGAAGAAGAAGAAGAAGAAGAAGAAGAAGAAGAAGAAGAAGAAGAAGAAGAGATACATGGTTCCTGACCTCTGAGGCCCTTACCATCCTATCTAAGGAGTTTTGTATGAAACTCATCCATCAAATTCATCAAACTTCATACCCTTGTCACCAAAAACTAAAGGAATTGCTACTAGGGGCAAGAGAGAAAATATTTCACTTAGGGTTCTTGATTGATTAGGTAATCTCATTCCATCCCACCTGGCAGACTGTGAACACCTCAGTCCCTAATCAAGGACCATCAGGAAGTAAAATTAGGGGCCTACGATCAGGGGCTAATTGAGAATTAGATCATACAGAAATAAAGCCAGAAATGTATGGATATAAATATCTGCTAGCTGTTATAGTTGCTTTTCTGTATGGAAAGAAGCGTTTCCTACAAAGGCAACAGCTAGTGTAGTAGCAAAGAAGCTTCTGGAAGACATCATACCCAGGTATGGTTTGCCTGCCCTGCTTGGGTCTGAGAGATGGGCCTTAATCTCTCACTCAGATAACTGAAACTTTACAACAGATTCTAAGGTATAAAGGTTGAATCAGACCTTGAAGGAGGCCTTGACTAAATTAACCATTGAAATTGGTACTGATTGGATATCTCTGTGACAGGATTTTCCCTCTCCAATTACATTAAAATATGAGTGCAGCAGGAGGCCTGTGATTGGATAGGGAAAGAGAGGCAGTGCTATAGAGTTGCAGAGACAGAGAGCATCTTGGAAGAAAGGAGAAGGCCAAGATGGAGGAGGATGGACAGGAAGAAGAACCTGAACCAGCATGGCTTTAGATAGCCACAGGTAGTTAGGATATCATAAGGTTAGAATGATTGGGATAATATATACTATCTAGTTAGGCAGCTTTTATCATTATCAATTGGTTCTGAAATTATTGTATTGGCATCTTGTGAACTGAGAATTTATTGATATACAAATCTGATTCATTAATTATAAACTTTAAGAATTTTATTTGTACCAGGTTGATGGGTGCTGTGGTGGCTGATCTCAGGGTATTTGGTTGTTGCACGGGGCTGGTGTGGCAAGTATCCATAAAAGGACTTGGGAGCTCTGGTCCAGAGAGACTGTCCAGTTGAGATCACCCAGCTGGAGCAATGTTGTCAGCCAGTTTCCAGCAGCAGCATGGGAAGCCTCCATTTTTTTTTATTTTTATTTTTTTAAATACTTCCCACAACTTGTTTCTCCTACTTTACACTTTATATATAAGTCCAGGAATATTTCTTATACGTTGTGTTTTACCCCCTTTGAGAGCCTATATAGGAAATCCCTCTCCCATGCTTCCTAACCTCCTACTATGATATTCTAGCCGAATATGACCAATATATGTTCTTAAAATCCTTGGAACCATTCCACAGAAACCAGAAGCACCTCTGGCCTGCCATACTATCATACTATGAATCTCTCTCTCTCTCTCTCTCTCTCTCTCTCTCTCTCTCTCTCTCTCTCACACACACACACACACACACACACACACACACACACACAATGTAAATGGCATCACACCATGAGCCAGACCATGCCAACAGCTGTTAAGGTGGATGGGATCCAGACTTGCATACAACACTCCCACATAAAGCATGACCAGGGAGAGACAGGAAGCTCCCAGTGGACTTGATACAAGAACAATGAAAAGTCATTCCACACCCAGATGATCTGCTAAAGTTGCATCTTCAATATTCCTAATTCTGTTTCCTTTATGCCTGCATCTTACAACCATCACAGCTAATCCTCATCAGGCCCTCATCCTCACTTGAATAATCACTCACCCTGGCTAAAATTTCATCATCTACCAGGCCAGCCACACTGCCCACTTGCGACTTGCTTCCCATACTTACACTTCATCCAAGAAGACTTGTTGCATCACCAGTTCAAACCCTATGGGAGAATACCTCCAAAACACAATATTGTTACATGTGCTCAGAGCATCAGGCCCATCAGAGGAGCTGAGACCCTTGACTACACCTATACCCTCCCTTGGGAGTCACCAACTTCTCTAGCTTCCTGTCTCAACCAAATCCCACTCCACCACTTACATCAGGTCCCCTGCATTTGTGGAAGCTTCTTTTCAGATACTTAATTCCTCTTGTCCTAATTTGACACAGGACTGTGGGATATGCTTAAATCCCCAGGCCCCTACTACGATGGAATAGTGGTCCCTGAAAACTATTCATAGACCACAGAGAGTACTCAGTATAGTTGGCAGCAATTAGAAAAGGGTAAACTGACCCTACAGTCAATACCAGAAGAAGTCCTTTGTATTGTAAATCAGATGCCATCAGAAAAGTCACACCTCTACAAGTTCATTGTGACTCTTGCCAATGTAGAATATGAGTATTTGGTTGGCTTGTGTGTTAGCACTCATCCCTTACATAAATACCCTAATTGTGACTGTATCAAGTGATTTCTGTATCTTGGTACAGCTACTTTCCCCATAACATACTATACAGGTGAAAGCATTCCCAATAAATTAGAATCCACAGGTCATGTGGTGGAAAGGTTGCTGTACCTGCTATAGTATTAGCCACCGTGCTTGGTATAGGAGTAGATGGAGAAGCTGGCACAGGAGCTTCAGCACTAGTATTACAATCTACCATATGAAGAAACTGAAAGACAAAAGCCATACAATCATCTTATTAGATGCAGAAAAAGACTTTGACAAAATCCAAATCCAGTGCTCACTATGACAAAAGTCCTGAGAGACACAGGGGTTGCATGTGGCTATAATAAAGGTAGTTTAGAGGAACCCCATAGCCAACATCAGCTTAAATGGAGAGAAACTTAAAGAAACATCACTAAAATGTAGACAAGGTAATGTTGTCTACTCTGTCTATATACTTATTAAATAGAGCACTCGATGTCATCGAGCAATAAGACAACCGAAGCAGATCAGGGTATACAATTTAGAAAGATTCAGGGCACACTGAGAACAGGACTCAGCATATCCTTTTACCAGACTGGGTTCTATAGCTATGAGCTGACATCAAACAAGAATAAATGTGAAGAACAATCTAAGGAACCAAATGCATTTGAACTGAAAGGTCCTCTGCCTTTTTATTCCTGGAGCTTTTCTTACAGCTCTGTAAGGATTTGCTCACCATGTGCCCTTCTGTTCAGTGTTCCAACTTTATCCCTTCCATGGTCAAAAATTAATTCATTCTTGGAAACAGGTTTAATGATGGGATGTCTGCTTTTCCTTACCTGCTGTGATGGTTTGAATATGTTTGGCCCATGGGAAGTAACACACTTCCTCTAGCAAGACTATCCCTCCTCAAATAAGGCCACCTCCCCCAGTAGTGACACTTCCAGTGGACCACACATATTCAAACCTCCACACCTGTTCTTCTCCTCCTGAGTCCCTATGTTCTTTTCATACCTATTTTCAAATTCACTTGGAGAAGTAGACTAAGAAATGAGCACCAGCCGAGGAGGAACAAGCCTTTTGAGGTAGGCATCAAAAATGGAGGCCAATCTGATCATGAATGGGAATTAGTCATGTTCAGGACAAATCACACCAATTTTGCAGAAATGCATTACCCTTTAATTGAATTTTTTCTTATATAGCGCATCCCTACACTATTTTCCCCTCCCTCCTTTCCTCCAATAGCCTTGCCCACCCCCCAACACTCCCTCTTCCACCTCCACTCCTCTGCTTCCTTTCAGAAGAGAGAAGGCATATACCCAGAAGATCTTCCAACTGGTAATAAGGACACATGCTCCACTATATTCATAGCAGCCTTATTTATAATAGCCAGAAGCTGGAAAGAACCCAGATGTCCCTCAATAGAGGAATGGATACAGAAACTGTGGTACATTTAC
>NW_018391820.1:3372-6077 GCF_900095145.1 Mus pahari | reverse complement strand
AACAACAATATGAACTAACCAATACCCCCTGAGCTCGTGTATCTAGCTGCAAATGTAGCAGAATATGGCCTAATCGGCCATCATTGGGAAGAGAGGCCCCTTGGTCTTGCAAACTTTATATGACCCAGCACAGGGGAAGGCCTGGTCCAAGTAGTGGGAGTGGGTGGGTAGGGGAGCAGGGGCAGTGGGGCGGGGGGTTATAGGGAACTTTCGGGATAGCATTTGAAATGTAAATAAAGAAAATAAATAATAATAATAATAATAATAATAATAATAATAATAATAATAATAATAATAATAATGAAAAGAAGAGAGAAGGCCACCCAGGGATGTCAACCAAACACAACCACTTACAATAAGACTGGTTGGTACATGTCCTCTTACTAAGGCAGGACAAAGACATTCAGTAGGAGGAAAGTGGTCTCAAAAACAGGCAAAAGAGTCAGAGAAATGGAGCATGTAATTATAAAAAACAATCCACTCTCTTCACTGTCAAAAGTGGTCTTCTCCCTCCTGCATGGTTTCCATGGATACCTGACTGCTGAGCTGCCCAGATCTTCCCAGGAAAACCAACTCCTTGGGCTAGCTGGCAGATGGACAGTTCAGGCTCCATAGGCCTACTAAGGGTCTTTGGTGGATCACCCTTGTAGATTCCAAGGAGTTTCCATTGAACTGGATTTGTTTCTCACCCCTGGAAAGATTTTCAATTCTAGTGAACTCTCCCAGTACTCCCTCCTTTGATTATAGTCCCTCACCTTTGCTTTATCCATCCCCATCTGTCCCCAGTCCCCAGGAAATCTATTCTATTGTTCCTTCTTGGAGAGATCCTTGCATTCCACACTTGAGCTCTCCTTGGCATTAATCCTATCAGTCTGCTGTATGACTATCCTTTGCATTAAAGCTAATATTCACTTTCAAGTGAGTTGATTCCATGTGTGAATTTCTGGGACTGGATTACTACTTCACTAAGGAAAAAATTATTTTTATCCATTTGCTTACAAAATTCAGGATGTCATTTTTATGTCAACCTAGTAATGCTCTATTGTGTAAATGTGCCAATTATCTTTATCCTTCTCTTGAGGGTCATATAGGTTTCCAGTTTCTGCATATTATGATTAAAGCTGCTACGAACATATTTCATCAAATTTGAGTTAGGATGGAAAGTCCTTTGGGCATATGCCCAGGAGTGGGAAAGCTGGGTCTTAAGGTAGATGGATTCCCAGTTATCTGAGCAACCATCATATGGATTTCCAGAGTGACTGTGCACATTAGCATTTTTACCAGCAATGGAGGCGTGTATTTACTCCACAGCCTTACCTGCATGAGCTCTCACTTGTGTTTTCGACCTTAGCCACTCTGAAAGGTTTGAGATGGAATCTCAGAGCCATTTTCATTTTCATTTTCCTGATGACCAAGGATATTAAACATTTCTTTAAATTCTTCTCAGATATTTGAAATTCCTCTGTTCAGAATTTTCTGTTCAGATCTGTACCCCATTTTTAATTTGCTTCTTTGGTTCGATAATATCTACATTCTCGAGTTCTTTGTGTACTTTACAAATTAGCCTTTTGACAGATGTTCGGTTGGTAAAAGTTTTGCATTTCAATTTTTCATTTCCCTGTTGTTTTGTGTCATTGTTAGGATTGTTATTCCTCTGACAAACACAATGACCAGAAAGCAAGTTTATGAGGAAAGGCTTTATTCAGCTTATACTTCCATATTGCTGTTCATACCTGAAGGAAATCAAGAGATAAAGTTAAGCTGGACAGGGACATGTGTTGCACCCCCTCGACCAGCAAGGAAGACACAACCACCAGTTCTTCTAACAGCAGTTTATTCAGCAAGCTTCAATCTTCATCTCTTCCCTCTTCATCTCCCCCCCCCCCAAACCCTGGGAAGAGCCCAACATATATGCATTCACACCAACCAATCACACCAGGCAACATAGCTTTAGGCCAGGTAAGCGAGCTCAGCCAATGATCAGCAGGGATAACAGCAACAGCCAAATAAGGACTTGTCTATTATAAGAACTCTCTTCCTGTAGGTACCATGTTGGGGTGCGGCCCCAGGGGCTGTGACTCCCCGCAGACATGGAAATAGGAGCTGATTCAGAGACCATGAAGGGGTGCTGCTAACTGGCTTGTTTTGAAGTTCAGACTCCAGTTTAGAGAACCTGACCTAAGTTTGAACACAGGTAAACAAACAGGCTGGTATCTAGCACAGTTTTCAAGTTGTCTCCCCAACAAAACCTGAGCCTAGCTCCACGCTCTAAGCTAATCCCCAACAAGACCTGAGTTTCCAGGTTACACCCTCAACAAGACCAGTGTCTCCAGGTTATTCCCCCAGCAAATCTGTAACCCTTGCCTAAGGACTACCAATGCAGAGAGGAGCAGAAGTCAAGTTTATGATATGACTCCCAGCACAAGCCAATCATGTTAAAGGCCACAGCAGTTTTCCAATTATATGTAATAATACTTGCACATGTACCCCCTGCCTGCTTCTTACTAGGAAGCCTTGCCCCAATAGACATTAGGGGATCCCCCACCACAAAAACTGACCTGCATGACAGTGGTGCATTGGGGATGGGGTGGGATGAGCTAGCTCAAATAGAATAAAGACCTTGCTGTGACATGCATTAGATTGGCTCCTGTGTATGTTCTCAGGGATCACTAACATTCCCTGGCACTACACTTTGGTGCGTTGGC
>NW_018391820.1:0-3032 GCF_900095145.1 Mus pahari | reverse complement strand
GCTGGGATTTGAATTCAGGACCTTCAGAAGAACAGTCACTGCTCTTACCTGCTGAGCCATGTCACCAGTCCTACCAAGGTGATTTTTCCAGGTCTGAGTAAACACTTGTGCAGTGCTGAGGGCTGTCATGTGTGTGTGAGCACCATCTTCTGGTTGGTTCTTGTTACTACAGGCTGGATTTTTCTCTGCTTCTGTTATTTGTTGCTGGTTGTCTCTGTTCACTGATTCTAAAGGCTCTCATACCCTTCTCGGTACAAGGCCTTGAATTTGTTTCTGTGGCCAGTTGCAGTTAGGATAGACATATCTGTGAGCCTTGACTACGGTGGGGCCAGAAGTTGTCCTGGGTCTTGGTCCGGGGTGGACATGGGCTATTGAAGCCGAGAGATGCCCACCAATGTGGTTCTTTTTTGTGCATGTACACAGCTTTCTGGTTATTTCTCATATCTTCCAGACCAAGAGAAAAGGTTAGGCTTGTGTTTTGGGTGTCATAGAGAGCTCTTTTACATGAGTGGCACCTTCTGGCGGTTTCTTCTTTCTACTTGAAAGACAGGGAAGATTTTATACGTGTTTTTGTATGTTGTGTTTTCCTTTCTCATATGAAGATGACTTTGACAGGTAACTTTGATGACTTGACTTTGACAGTTGACTCGTACAAAGTAACTTTGACTTTGACGGACTTATTAACATGAGACAGGCTATGTCTACCACATTCTACAGGTTTCCTTCATCACACAAGAGACCAGGAAGTTAGTTGCTGGCCCCACGGGGGATCTCCCTCCCATATGCATCCTTTCCCCTCATTTGCCCAGACAGGATTTTAACACCATTGAAGGTAAGAGGAGGCTCTTAGTCAGGCTCTGCTGGTAGGTCACAAGGACACAAGGACACAAGGACACGAATTTGACCATGATGTATGATATTAGAGATTGTCTTAGTCAGGGTTTCTATTCCTGCACAAACATCATGACCAAGAAGCAAGTTAGGGAGGAAAGGGTTTATTCGGCTTACATTTCCATACTGCTGTTCATCACCAAAGGATGCAGGAACTCAAGCAGGTCAGAAAGCAGGAGTTGATACAGAGGCCATGGAGGGATGTTCTTTACTGACTTGCTTCCCCTGGCTTGCTCAGCCTGCTCTCTTATAGAACCCAAGACTACCAACCCAGAGATGGTTCCACCCACAAGGGCCCTCTCCCCCTTGAATCACTAATTGAGAAAATGCCCCACAGCTGGGTCTCATGGAGGCATTTCCCCAACTAAAGTTCCTTTCTCTGTGATAACTCCAGCTGTGTCAAGTTGACACAAAGCTAGCCAATACAGAGATTAAAACCCTTTTAGAGAGGGTAATGGAGGCATTTCGACCACATGCCCCAATGGACCCTGAATTATCAGAAGCAAAGGCAGCAGTTGCTTTAGCATCTATCAATCAGGCAAGACATACATTAAGAAAAATATCCAGAGGTTTGAGAGGTTAAGAGAAAAGAGTCTGAGAGAGCTAGGGATAGTGACAACGAGAATATTAACTAAAAGAGAGACTACAAAGGAAAAGCAGGTGAAAGGACAGAAGCAACAGACTCCAAACCTAGCAAAGATTCTGTTAGCAGTCATGTTCAAGCCAGAAGACCATAGCAGACACATAAAACAGCCTCAGAAGAAGGTGATAAGGGAGACCCAGAAGATCAAAGGTGCCCCTTCCCCAAGCCCAGGGTAACCCTAAAATTAAAGGGGAAACCCACCTGAATTTTCATTGATAATAAAGTTCAACATTTTGTTTTGCTAAAATTTGAAGATAAAGTCTCTTCATCAGTTTATAAATGACTTTCCAGTGGCAACAGAAACAAAACAAAACAAAACAAAACCCAAAGACCTCTTAGATATCCTGAATATTTTGGAGTATTAAGCCCCTTCTAAAAAGGCCTTACTCTGTCAATTACAGGTGACCTCCCTAGATCCAAGGATATATACTCAAAATTGGGTCCCTGACATCAGCCAATGGCCAATATGTCACCAGTTGGCAGAAACTGGCTCCCACCCTCTTTACACATCAACCTCCTGGTTGAAGATGATTTCAGAATGACTCATTACCAGCCTCTTTGCTTGAATACCCCCAGGATAACTTTTCAGCTGCCCTGCTGCCTGAACTTGAGCTCCATTGATGTGCCTTTGCATGACTGCTCAGATGGATGCAGAGGTAACGTGGTTCACCAATAGCAACAGCCTCATTCAGGATGGACAGAGGTGTGCTGGGGCAGCGATGGTCTCAAACACGTAGATCATATGGGCAGAGCCACTCCTGGCAGGAAAGGAAGGTCAGGCCAGAAAGCTGAACTGGCAGCTGTGACCAAGGCGTTAGAGCTGAGAAAAGGCAAGAGCCAGTGTGCCTCTGCTACCACTTATATCTGTGGGACTACTTATTTAGAGGGAGAGAGGCCTTCTGACAGCAGAAGGAAAACCTAAACTCCAACCTAGAGGGCAACAAGATGGCCCAGTGGGTGACCCCTAGAAACTGTGCCCTTCATGTCCTGATTACCCTAGACCCAGGAGATCCCACACTCTGACCAGACAGGAGATGTGGTCTGGGCCAAAACTCTGCCCATGTGTCAGTGTCATAAGAGATGACAGAAGACAGCTAACTGACTACAAACTAATTATACCAGAGAAAATGGTTTTACAAACATTGAAAAAGATCCATTGTTCTTCACTCCTGGGGCCCTGGAAATAGCAGAGCTTAGTCCGGCAGTTCCACATCAGAATTGAAGATGCCAATTTAAAACAGCTGGAATTGTTAAAAGCTGTAAGGCCTGTCAACTGACTAATGCAGTCACCAGAGGAAAAAAAAAAAAAAACAAACAAGTACTCAATACACAGAACACCAAGTCAAGAGTCTATCAGGAAACGGACTTCATAGATGTAAAACCAGGAAAATTCAGATAAAAATATTTACTGGTAAATCAAAACAACCCTGAGATTCCATCTCACACCAGTCAGAATGGCTAAGATTAGAAATTCAAGTGACAGCAGATGCTGGCGAGG
>NW_018391819.1:5484-15678 GCF_900095145.1 Mus pahari | reverse complement strand
GGAATAAAGAAAGAGAAATAGACCATGCATGTGTGTCATAGTCTCTTTTACTAAGGGGAGATGCTCAGGTTATATACAATTTGGAGAGGGGTGATCAAAGGTATACAGTGAGAGAAATAATTGGGAAGAGGTATTTGCAAGTCTAATACATTTAGTGATTCATCTAGGGTCCGTGGCGCCACTGCCCTGGGACANAGGGCGGCTTATCTAAGAGCCTATCTTGGGGTCCGGATCCTCCTGACAGTTCAAGGTGACAGCTGTGGGCAGCTCTGGAATGTGAGAAGACTCCCTCAGTCCTTGATGTCTGTTCAGGTCTTGCTGGTTCCCAGGTGTGGCCTTGCAGAAAGAGAAGGGGAAGTGCTCTTGACAAAGAACTATGTGGCTTTTAGCTACATACTGTGAAAACACCTGGGCTGGGGGATGCCCTGGGTGTAAGATGCCTGGGTTCTCAACCTGGTCCCTGACAATTTGGTAAGGATTCCTTTGTTTTTTAACTGTTTTTGCAAACTGTTTTCCCTCATAAAATGGTTTGGATAGAAGTTTATATCTCAATTTAATCTTCCCAAAGTTGGCAAGTCTCCTTCTCTGGGTCTAAATAATAAATCTGTACACTGAGTAATAAAACACCTCCAGTCCTATGATCAAAAACTATACAAATGTGAGTAATTGCTCCACCCCAGTGTTAGCATTGCTACTGCTCATGAGTAAATTCAATTTGAAAAGTAACCATAAAGGTTGTTTTTAAGTTTATTTTATTTAGTTAATTTTAACAAGGCACCTTATTCTTTCCCCTGTTTACTTAGCAACTCAAGAGACTGAGGCAGACAAGGACCAATAGAGTTCATAGTTTAAGACCAGACTCAGCAACAAGAAAGTGTCAAACAAGAACAGCAGAGATTCAGTACAGTGGTCAATCATCTGGCCTACCTAGGCTTAAAGTACAAGTAAAAACTAATGAATGTTAAAATCAATGTACCTCCTTCAAACACCTTGGTTTATCCATCTCTTGTTTACTTGAGAGAACTTAAGTAGTGTTTTTGTGAGTGAAGAGAAGCATTGACTAATTTAATTTTCAGTTAAAGCATCATTTTCACTGTGTAACCCAATAGTGAATAGTAAAGATAGTAAAAAAATAAATAAATAAATAAACAGCATAAATTAATTAAATTAAATAATTAAAATTAAATAAAATCTACTACTGATCACTTTTCATGGAAGGTTAAAATTATTTTTTTTCTTTGAATCCTGATATAAAACATACCTGAGAAAACTGATACTAGTTCACATGTTACTATAAAAGAAATAGGTAAAGGACTCTGTTTCCAGTTATCATCATGATATGTAGTGGGCTCCTGTATTGCCCTATTTTCATTTGTCATATCAGAGGATAGACTTAGATCACTGGTTTTCAAGCAGTGTTTTAGAAGTTCTACAAATACAAGGCTGATTTAGTTTTCCATATAACTATCATTTGAGATATGTTCTTGAATGTATCTTAAACATTTGAAAGATTCCTGATCGTACTTACTTATAAAGATCCTTCACCCATGACATTTTATCATTTATTTCTTTGATTCCTGTGCTTGAAGCAGACCCAAGAGTTGTGACCCAAGTTATGTGTTTTGCATTTCTGAATATCTACACTCCTTCACTCCTACACTCGAGGGATTTTGTAGCTTACCGTCTGCCCAATTTTACTTAACATTCAATTCTTTTCTAAAGCTTAGTTTTGTGTTTATCTATTTCATATATGTATATGAGATACATATATATACTATATATATATATATATATATATATATATATATATATATATACACATATATATATTGGAGTGGTGGAAAGATGTCATGAACTGCTGTGAAACGGGGCAGAAAGCCAATCCTTGAAACTCAGTGGAAATGTTCTAACACCTTTATTTATTCATAAACAGCAATAAGCAAATAAATGGTGAAAGGGGCCCACACTCTTGTACACACACACACACACACACACACACACACACACACACATCACTAACCTTTCCTGTCCAACAGGCATGGCCTGGCTTCTGGCAGTGTGCATGTAAACTTGACTTGCGACTTGATGTTTCTTGCTTTCGGATCCTCTAGAGCTGAGCTGTAGTGGTGTAGTGGATTGTTTCTCAACTTGATGTTATCTCTGTTGGGCCACTGTGAATTGAACAATTTTTCTGTGCCAGACCAGAGTTTTAAGCTAATTTCTGCCAATTACAACTTGGGCATTTCACATATTACTTCATGTGCTTCTTTGTCACTTACACATACAGACACCCTCTCTGTAGCCTGTTTTTCATAGTTATCTAGGGCCGCCGACATGGTCCATGGCATTGCCCCACCATGGGTTCAGGCAGTGGGCATTAGTTGTTCTTATCACTTGTGCTCACTTTGGGACATGGGCCGCGCCATAAGTGCAACCACTGTGATGGCTTTACAGCATTTGGAAAAATGCCTTTTGAGGAGGCCATGTGTTCCTTACATTCAATCCCCTGTAGCCTTGGAGAAACTAGAGCTAGATCTGGATATTCCCAAAGGCTCCACAACGCTAGCAAAGTGGGGATCATATACACTGCATAACCCATTTTTGTGGGAACTTTTCCATGTACAGTATACAGTCCACTGGAAAATACACTCTTTTAATATTGGTTTTAATATTGTCTTCAGGCAGTAAGCCTGTAGGAGTTCCAGGTTGTGTGATTGTGTGGGAGCATTCCCATTCATACTCCCTCCAAGATTTTGTATGTGGAGTCTGGTGCATGCTCCAACATGTTGTAACATGTGTGGTATCAGAAGTGGCTCCCTTTGCTAACATAGCAGGCCATGAGGCTGCTCAATAAGCTTTGAATTGCCCTGATGGGGTTTTATTACATGTTCCAGGATACATGGTTATGATAATGGCTATGATGAAACAAAGTAATTTATCTTTCATATTGGGTCACAAATAGCATATAGCATAGGGTCTTAAGCAAAACATGCAATTTTTTGGTTCAAATAGTTTATTTCTAGTTAATTTATTATACAAAATTCCAAATGATGATGCATTATTAAAGAATATTTATTAAAGAATAATTATTATTAAAGAATTTTTCCTGCAAAAGTTATTAGCTCACGCCATTCTGCTGAAGTCATATTTCTGTCCAGAATCATTGTCTCTTGACCTCCTGAGCAAAGGCCTTCTTTTTGGCATATTTTCTATAGTTGCTTCTAAACATATCAAAGATACTTTTAAATGCATAAAGAAGATGATCAGAAATATGAGGAACCAAAATATCTCCTTAACTCAGTGCCACCATGAGTATACTGGGGTGCATACAAAGTCTAGGCATGCTAGTCTTCCGATGGTGTACCACAGGCAACATTTTGTTATCTCCTTATTCCAATTTTTATTGATTATGGTATTGGCTTCCAATAGGCCAAAAAAGTTATGTATTTCACTCTGAGCATTACCCAGGGTGATGCTTTTTCTTTCCTAATTTTGGCATCTAATGATGGTAATTGTTCTTCATTTTATGCTGCAATTTCTAGGATCTCGTTCATTTTTTAAATGAAGTTGTTATAATGATCTTGTTCTAGTTCAAAATTGAATAGACCATCAGGGTCAAAGTAATGTTTTTCCTCCAGGGTCAACTTACTCATGATCGTTGTATTATCCATTGTGGCCTGTGAGCAGTTCATTATCAGGTAACATCCACCTGCTAAATTAAAATATGCATTACAAATGATGTATGTTGCCGCTTTGTATCGGTAAGTGTGGGTAGACATATGTGTTTACTTCTAATGTAATGGTGTCTTCAAGTGGTATGTATAGAAAGATATTTGTGGTGTTAACTGATGACCAAAGGAATTGATTGACTGTTATTATAAATTCATTGCCTAGTTTCTGTGGTATGGCTTTAGTGTGATATCCTGAGTAGAGTATGCATTGTCCAGGAGTACCTGTATTAGGTGTATCTTGACTATAATTTCTGTACAATATGATCCTTTTTCATTATCTAATAACATTTGGAAGTCCTGTTGTAAAATGAGAATCTAATTCTCTCTCTACTCTGCTAGATTGCTTTTATATTATTTGGTACATAATAAAGTTATGGATCTGAGTTATAAGGTTCCTTTTTCTACTATATTCCTGTTTATATTGTTCCCTAAATACTTGCATTTCTGTATTCATGATGTTTACCATGATGTGGAGAGAATCTACGCTTGTCAGTGCAAGGAGTGCCTGGGCTGTTTTCTTGTTAATTTGCTGAATATTGTAGATGGCTGTGTTGATGGGTGCAGCTGCTATCGTTCTTCCCATCAAGGCTTCTAATAATGCTACAGCTATAAAAGCTCCCATGGCCAGTGCCTCTAGGGGTCTTCTGTAGAACTTATTTGGGCTGCTGTATGGATATGATATTGTATCTATTTCTCCACAATATAACTTAGGTGGCCTAAAGGCTTGTAATGAGATGGAAAGCTGGATCTTCCTGATTCTAGGAGTCAATATTACTTCTACCAGTAAGGTTGTGTCTGGTACTACAAATGGGGCTTCTTTGACTGAAGGTGGCCCAGGTGGTGGATTTAACTATCTTGATGGGTAATGTGCTGTAATTAATCTTATGCTGGTTTTATTAGTACCTGTATAATCTGCTGTATTGTTGAACCCTCCTCTGTCTACCAAACAAGAATTATTATGTGAGTGATCTGATTTGTGACAGTCTTGTAGTAACATGGGTATGGATAATATCTTATCCCTGTCATTTGCACCCATTTGCATAGGGCCTCCTTTTGGCTTCTGTGCTGTCCAATCAATTTGCCAGTCTTGATATTGGGGGTGTGGTAATATGAAACTAAAATAATATGGTAAGCCTGAATGATATATGGTTCTTGCATTGTTATGATTGATTTCCCAAGTTTTGCACCATTCCTTTCTGGGGCCTTGATGTAGTATTTGGGTGTTAGGCTGCTGAGGTTATAATAGCAGCCAACTGTTGGTATATTTGTTCCTGTTAGGTTGGGTTTCTCTTATCTAATGTTGTTAAATCGTGTATAGTTAAATCTATGGATTGTTATTCCATGAATACATAGATTATCTGCATGGGGTACTGCCCCAAAGTTTGTGAATATGTTCCTTTTTGGAATATTAACTGTGGTGATGTTTCCTATTGTATCCCATAGTATAGGAAAATCCATTCATGTGTCATTTACTACTGTGTCACAAATGTACCTGACTGTTTTATACTCTTCCTTGTTATCATATATTGTCATATAGTGATGTTAATTGTAGTAGGTAATATTTTGTAATAATAATGCAAAGTATGTCCCTACTGAATTCACATTTATGTTTTCCTTCTTGAATCTGAATATGTTATGTAAGTTACCTCCTGTCATAGATATATTTCTCCTTATCATTGGTAGTTCCCTCAAAATGGGTATAGATTTCTTTATATTTTCCATACTTCCTTTATTTGTACTATTCCTGTAATTCCAGCTCCTTGATTCCAGAGTGCCATGAGTGAGGTATACTCACAACCTCCTTAAATAATGGTAAGAATGTTGCTATATTTCCTTTGAGTGGGATGTGTGCAACATGTACCTCATGTATATGGAGTCCTACTTCTCCTTCTGATTTCCTGTGTTCAGTTAGTACTTTATGCCTTTCTTCCTCTGGTCTTGTAGACCAAGAGTTTCTGCTGAAGCAGTTCCAGGCAATGCCTGGCATTCTGTTCGTGTCATTTTCTACATTTCATCCATGAATATCTCTGAGCTACCAAAAAGCATTCATGTGTTGCCTTAAGCATTGTGAATAAGAGTCTTGGTATTTTTTCATGAAATGTAGTCTGCCATGGTTGTGGTAGGATGCTGGTTAGTACTAGTGGTTGTCTACAATGTTCCATCCCCAAGGTCATGACTAATACACAATCCTCCCAGGTGGGCCACTGTTGTGTTTCTATGCTCTTCTGGTAGCCCATCTTGTGGTCGAGGTAGTAGCTTAGCTTTCCAAACCAGGGTAGGTTCTGGAAGCCTGCTACACTGAAACAATTTGTCTGGTTCCATGTCCTCTGGAGTTCTGGGTACAGGTGGTCATATAATTCCTTGGGACACCTATTTCCTCATGGCTTAGGTAGATGAGGTATGCAACTCTTAAGTTGGTAAGGTACAACAAACTCTGTACAATGGGTCCAGGTCATATTGGACTGGGTTTACATGGGTTTGATGTTGTAGGTGAGGAAGTTTCTTGTGCCTCTTCCTCTGTTAGGCTAGAGGTGTTAGTTGCCTAAGCCAGCAGTCTTTTACCCTCAGAAAGAGCAAGAAAGTGTTTAGGACTTTTTAGAAGTTATCATCAGCATTTCAGTATTAGAGAGCTAGAAAGCCCTGAGACCCTCAGACATTGAAGTCATCAACAGAGTCCACTCTGTGACTCTATGGTTACTCTGGCCCAGCTGGGAGGCTCCCAGCAGGTTCATCTGTCATGTATAGTAAGACTCATTCAAGAACTTAAAGATGGATTGAAGGATTTTGTTTATGTTAGAGGACAAAGGCATGCATTGCTTGGAAAGCTGGGAACTGTAAACAAGTAGCTGTTATTTATGCATTATTGGGAGAGGGGTGTTTATTTACATAGTTTACACCTTTTTTTTCATTTAAAATTTGTAGTGTATAATTTTTATTGAAATAACATTTGGCCATGTTGGTCTTAAATTGCTATGTGGTTAGTGTCTGTGAAGGTTGTGTTTCTCCTTCATGAATACCCAAGAATCTTACCATTCTCATTTTCTCTTCCTTTGATGCTGAGCTTCTGGAAGAATGAAATGGCAACTCCTCAAACACAATAATCAAGGATAGTGAAAAAACAGTAAGTACCTCATAATTAATGTTGAGACATTTCAACCTTTTTTGTCACTTTGAATGAAGTCATTCAGTTGATTTAAAACAGTAATAAAAGGCTGACTGCTGCTAGAAGCTATGTTGTCAAGATTGTTTTGTTAGTGTTCGTGGTTGTTTTCTTTTTGTTGTTGTTGTTGTTTTTGTTGTTTTTGATTTCTTACTTTGTCTACTACTTAGTACTTGGCAGTATACTACAGAAACCTCCCTGGACAAAAATTCACTTAAGCAACATCTCACAGACCTTCAGTTACTTAAGCACCAAATAAATTAGGTGGCCATACACAACTTATCTTGAAATTTTAGAGGATTTTAGTGAGACCCTCACATATAAGTCTTGAGATGGCTAAGTTTTTCCTTTAGATGCTGTTCCAAGGCACTTTCATAGTTTTCACGCCCCAGGGAACCACAAAAGTTAATATGCTTGTAAGTACTGCTGTGGCAGGTCAGCTCCATTTACCCCACCCCCACCCCTGACCTCACTGAGGACATGTTTTCATTTTAAACAATAGAAACAACAAAAGACGCATTCAGACTTTTCTTCTGTATGAAACCAGAGTAATGTTTTGACAGTATTCATAATAACATTATCTTATAATAGTTTTCTCTTTGAAGTAACTACTAATGTATGTATTTTTTTAGAGGTGTTCAGGTTTAAAATTTAATCTTTCCTTGTGCTTGACACAAAGTGACATTATTTAGGAATATCTGAGCACTGTTGCACTCAAATATCCAATTGCTAAGCATGCCAAGGCATCTGAAAGTTAGAAAGGATATGTTTACTACTCAACAAGAACTTTCAAAATTATGCAGAAATAACCAATAGCTAGCATGTTACAATTTTCTAAAATACAAAATTGATGATGTTTCTGAGAAATAAGTGTTGGTTTTATGATGTTTACTCATTTATTTTAAATAGCTCATATAAAAAGTTTCCTAATTTTATTTTTGCATTATCAGTCAAGAGAGCTGTTTTCTAACACAAATAGGACTGATTCTTAACTAGTTTACTGTTCCTAATCTGGTCAACAAGATATCACTACCTCAGTACTCAGTATGTTGACATAAGTAGCAGAGGCATTGTTCTGTTAAAAAAAAAAAAAATCATCCCCCTATGGTGCAAAGGAAGTTGCCTGGGGCATTTGCCCTTGAATGTAACCACTCCTTTAGCCTTTATTACACTGCCTCCTAGACCTCAGAAGGTACCATTGTAGTCTAAAGCCCTGAGGTTTTTCCTTGTTTTTTCTCCATGAAAATTATATCTTCTGTGCCATTCCAAAGTTCAATGTGATTTATCTCCAGGAGCATTCATATAATGAATCCTATGGTTGTTCCCTTTTTAAAAAATATGAAATTTAAACAGAGCATAGCTAGCATTAAAAAATGTTTGTTAGTCATTATTGGTAAAGCTTATTGTAACGTCTTCTAAAGGGTAGAACAGGTTTTTTTCTTAACAAGTATTAGTTATCATTTCTTACAGATACTCTCTCTGTGTTAATGTCTGTAGAAAAAATAAAAACTGTGCCTGCATTGATAAGGGTGACCTTGTAGTGCTGTCTTCTATGTATTAGGATGCTTTCTCAGGAACTATCCAATTGTAAACATATCATGAAGGTCCTTATATGTTATCACTATACAGTAAAATTAAAGTCTGGGACTATTCAAGTTTGGAAAGTCAACTGGAAACTACTATTGCAATGCAAATTGTTAATGTTTTACTGTAATAAAATTTGTAAGACAATATTTTTTTGACCTGTGGATGAAAAACACAGTTCAAGTCTTAAAGGGAATAAGAGGTAGTTTATAATGGAATCACTTTGAGTGACCCTGGCCTGTGACCACAGATTACTCAAAAGTTAGTGTTCCAGCATTTTCATGAATTTATATAATTTTACACAAAAAGAAAAGTCATAAATCAAGGTAAATTTTAAAAACATTGGTGGTACATCAGAGAGGTCTTAGATGTTATCTGATAATATTTTTAGCTTCTGGGTTGGTGGAACCTAGTGGTCTGTTAAGTTAATAAAATTCCAAAGAGTTTTACCTATTAGTCACAGGATGTTAGATCTGACACAGAGGTGGGTAAGAAATGGCTACTTAGGAGCTAAAGCCAGCACAAGATGAGGTAATTAGCCCTGGAGCTGCAACATTCCAAACACCCCACATTACTACACTTTTAATTAACCAATCTTTGGAGGCACAGCTTCTTTCCAATAGTTCTCGTTTATAGTTCATCTTGTAAAAATAACATGAGAGTTACACACACACATGCACACACACACACACACACACACACACACACACACACACACAATCACTCACAAATGTAGAGCTATTGGTTACTCTAAGAAAATACATCTCCAGTAATGGGTTTTCTGATGCATAAAGTGCTTCAGCCCTCCCTTAGAATTCTCTGTCATTCTCTTCTTGTGCTCTTTGCTTTACAGCCCCTCCAAGGTCTACTTCAGTATTCTTTCTTAGGAATCCCCTCATGGGTCACTTTGACCAAGTTCAGCCCCAGTATGGTTTTCTTATTGTGCTCTAATTGCATGCTAGCTCTCTTGTATCTCATACATCTGGTGAGTTAGAATGTAGAAGACATTGATCAAACAGCCTGTGAAGCACAGAGAAATACCTAGAGACCCCTGTGGAATTTGATATTTGATGAAGCTTAAGCTTCAGGTTGCCTATTATAACTGAAATATCCATGAGGCAACCACAGTTCTTCTACCTTCTCCATGTGTGAGGGTCTAAGTGACAAGAACCAGAACCATGGGAAAGAAAATTGGTCCCCAAAGTTGCATCTCAATTCTCAGAATAAAAGGAAATCATTTCTACATCCCTAATAGTGTTCAGGTTAGCAAGCCCCCTGTAACACTGGATGTTTATAATTAGAGAACTGTATCTGCCGTAAGGCCCTAGAACACAGTTATTCAGCTTTCCCATTTACAAGATCCAAGTTACTTATACAACACTGTAAAGCCAAGTTAAATATGAAGAAAAACAAAGCCATTTACTTATTTTATTCCGGCCAGGAGGCACATGTTCTTCTTCTGCATTTGTATGGAGTCCAGAAGAGAGCTGGCTAGCATGTATTCTCTTCTATTAAATCAAACTTAGATCTTGAGCCTTCAAATCAGTTGCCTCAATATATTGCATCATCTTGCTGTCTGAAAAGGCTACCTATATTTCTTCTTTTTTTAATAAGTTATTCACTTACAATCTAATCTCAGTAGCCTCCTCTCCTGTCCTCTCCTCTCCTGTCCTCTCCTCTCCTCTCTTCTCCTCTCCTCTCCTCTCCTCTCCTCTCCTC
>NW_018391819.1:0-5354 GCF_900095145.1 Mus pahari | reverse complement strand
TCCTCCCCTCTCCTCTCAATTGCACCCTTATAGTTCCTTCTCTCATTACCTCCTCCCCTTCTCCTCAGAGAAGGTGACTTACCCTGCCCTGGGAGGTTAAGTTGCAGCAGGACTAAGGGCATCCTCTCCTACTGAGGCCCAACAAGGTGGTTCAGCTAGAGGAAAGGGATCCAGTGGCAGGCAATAGAACCAGAGACAGCTCATACTCCAATTGTAAGGAGAACCACATGATAAACAAGACGCACATCTGCTACAAATGTATCTCCAGCTCATGGATGCTCTCCAGTTGGTGGTTCGATCTCTGTGAGCACCCATGGGATGAGGTTAGTTGATTCTGTAGGTTTTCTTGTGGAATCCTAGACCCATCTAACTTGTTCAATTTCCACACTCTTCCAAAAGACTCCAGAGTTCTGGAAAAGTCTACTTTTTAACTTGCATTCATAGTCATAAATTAGAATCCTTTCTTGTTTTTCACCTCAGGGTCTTCCTGTTGTATTCTGCCTACTACTCATTCAATGAGAAATTTATAGTGCTGATTATACAGTGCTAAGACTATGTTTGAAGTTTAGACCCCTTACATGTTTTTCACTAGGTCAATACATGCATACATGCACATAGGTACAAAGGTACAGTTTACACTGCTCATTAGTGGTCTGAAATCAGTAGTGGTCACCTTTTAATCTGGTAAATGACAAACAGAGAAGCTAACCAATAAATATACATAACTAGTTCTCTCAATGATGTGATTGATCTTCCTGGTAGGTAGGTTGTATATGTCTTTCCTTCCATGTCTCACAGAGACAAGTTTGGGTAGCTCTTGCAATAACAATAAGGTTTTCTTAAGTATGAAACCATTCCCAGATCATGATAATTGCCAGCTGATTTGTTCTCTGGCGACGTAATATTCCTTTTCTGATAGTGGTCTTTCAACATGCAGGTAGGGGATTATGGGCTATGGGGGGCAGGGGATAGAGAGGGAGGGAGAGAGCCTGCATCTGGCCAGAGTTCCACTCGGGAGGGCTGCCAGATGCTTTCCACTCCTTGCTAACTAAGGAGTGGGTCTCACTTCCTTGCAAAGGTTGCAATCTTGCTTCTGGATTCAAAGGTCCTGGTAGATTAGCTGTATTTCTGATGAAATTGTTTAGCATCTTTTGATTTACCATCATCTAGAAGTGGAATTTTTGGATTCTGGAAAGAATAAACTTTACTATTATGTTGTGAATTAAAGTCTCATATGTAAACACTTAGAATATAGTGACCAGAGAGGCCCAAAACCAGAAAATCCTAGCAAAATTAAAGTTAAAGCTCTAGCAGCCAGATTATAAGTGGGACCATGTCTCTGGCCATGTTTCTCAAGGTATACCCTGGATTATAAACATAAAGGTCAGACTCTGGTGTTCATAAATTGTTCGTATTACACAATAAATTGTTCGTATTACACAATAAATAATTTTTATATTTTTTCTTTGAAACAAGGTTACCAGCACAGTCCTAGTTAGCCTAGTACTCACTATCTAGAACTAGCCTGAAGTGCAAAAAAAAAAAAAAAAAAAAAACAACAACAACAACAACAACAAAAAAACCCAAAAAACTCATGCACCTATTTTCAGAGTTCTGAGATTATAGTTGTGTGCCACCCCACCCAAAGACTGCAATTTGTTATTCTAAGTAGAAATTTAAAGCTAACAGATTGTCTAACATACTTTTAGTTGGTGATTCAAGGGAAGAGTTTTCAGCTCATATGACCCAAGTATTGAAGGAAACCAAAGTGGTCATGCATTTGTGGGGTTTTATAAAGTGACTTCATGATGAATAAGCGTATTCTAGGAAATTGTAGATTCCAGCCAAAATTAATTCAGTCTTCCTCTTATTATTATAGGAGTGATATGCATAGAAACCTGAAGAGTCCTGTGTTCCAAGTGATGGCTTCCTCGGTAGTGATTGTAATCTTTATACTAGATACCTGAAGCCAGATTAAGCTACTTGGAAACAGGCATGATAGAAAGGTAGACATAAATTCCCATTGCATAAGCTCACTAAGAGGTAATGATTCCTCAGAAAAATGCAAAGTAAATATTAAGCCAAGGAAAAAAAAAGAGACATGTCTGGAGCTTGGTTTGAGGGAGCCAAGGGGGCTTCCTGGAATTAAGGAAATGTTTGTGTCTAGTTTGGTCTAGGTCTCATGTCCAGTGAAGGTATTTACCCTTATTAGATCAATTGGGTAGTCAATACAGAAATTACCATTGTTGGGCCAACATCAGTCTAAGACACAAATTACTAATTGCTGAAAAATTATACATTGGATTAAAAGATTAGAATGAACTTCCAAGGTCCATGGGTCACAAGGGTTTGGGGATATAGGAATGTTGGTGCAATTACTCTATTACCATGGCTTTGGTACCAGAAGAAAGAGCCCAAGCTTGGCCTTAGTAATGCCTTGAAAAAGTGATAGAAGGCATATTTAAATATGGCAGATTAATATGTTCCAATTGTCTCATGATATCATAGAAATTCCTTTGGACTTGAGACTCATAGGAATAAGGAATATGTACTGAAAATTGGACTAAATAAAGAGGCAGTGTAGTTCGGTCTTGAGGATAAATACAATGAATCAAACACTGATGGGAATTTTCTTAATCATCCATAATAGTTTCTATGATGAATAGAATTGGATTCCTATTTACAGGCAGATAGATTCATCTTGAAAGAAGAGTGGAATACCTTACCTTAAAAGTAACCCTGGTCATTTCCTACTTTGAGGTCATCAAGAGAATAAGTCAAAATATAGCACTTTGAATCAGGTTTGCCTTTGGGGTCATGTTTGGAAAGAAACACAGGTTCCCAGCTGGATCCAGCTATAGATAGAATTTTCTCATATTTCACTGGAACACTTCAGGTAAGGAGCTTTTAATCTGTACAAGTTTATTTAACAACAAATATACTGAAGTTTGAAAGGAGTTTGTGAACTAAATAAGACTTTGTAATGGATAGAAGAAAAGTAACAGAGACCTGGAAACAGAACCTTTTCTGGCTCTTGGTCAAGATGCCATGTGTGTAATAGAGAATTTTTAATGTGTCAGCACTGATGTTCTGAGTAGTCTTTGTGATAGGTGGTCAAGTGTTCAGGCCTTTTTCAAGTCTAGTCTTGCGTTTTTTGCTGTATCAATCTCCTGTGGAGTTTTTTGTTGGGTGTTTGAGTCCATGTATGTAAGCAGTTAAAATATGAGTGTTTTTCTGTTGAAGTCAGTCCAAAGCTCTTTAAGGAGGTGGGATAAGTTTCTTGGCTTTTTTGTTGTTGTTGTTGTTTTTCTTCTATCAGTTATGTCATCCAATGGGATAGGTCAAGGATTTGCTGATCATGTGACATTCCTTGGAAACTCTGGGGACATTTTCTTCTTTAATGATGCTTCTTTTATAGACTCTTCACTAGGTAGAGTTCCATGCCTGAAGCCTTTTAAGGGTTTTGATCATGTGGATAAGTGACTTACCAGAATAGAAAGACCCTTTAAAGACACCTCACTATCCTCTGGGACCTACCTTGTGCCCTATGCACCAGTTTCAAGGAAAAAATATTTCCTCAGCCCTTTGGCCACTCATATTCATTGGCTTTGGACTTTATATCCTATTGTTGAACACCCAGGAGATCAGAGGCAAAGGAAACAAAAAAATTAATTTTAGCTTTTATATAATATTTAGATAGCTTAACAACTTGACTCTCAGATGCAAGCTCACGTTTTGTTTTTTTAAAAAAACAATTTTTATTACATATTTTCTTCATTTACAATTCAAATTCTATCCCAAAAGTCCCCTATACACTCCTCCCACCCTGCTCCCTAACCCACCCACTCCTGCTACCTGGCCCTGGCATTTCCCTGTATTGGGGCATATAATCTTTGCAAAACCAAGGGCCACACCTTCCAATGATGGCCAATTAGTCCATCTTCTGCTACATATGCAGCTAGAGACACAAGCTCAGGATGTAATAGTGAGTTCATATTGGTGTTCCTCCTATAGGGTTAGAGACCCCTTCAGCTACTTGGGTACTTTCTCTAGTTCCTCCATTGGGGGCCCTGTATTCCATCCAAAGATAACTGTGAGCATCCACTTCTGTATTTTCCAGGCACTGGCATAGCCTCACAAGAGACAGCTATATCAGGGTCATGTCAGCAAAATCTTGCTACCATATGCAATAGTGTTTGGGTTTGGTGGTTGATTATGGTATGGATCCCCGGATGGGGCAGTCTATTCCTTTCATCTCAGCTCCAAACTTTGTCTCTGTAACTCTTACCATGGGCATTTTGTTCCCATATTTTTGAAGTATCCACAGTTTGGTCCTCCTACTTCTTGAGTTTCATGTGTTTTGCAATCTACATCTCGGGTATTCTAAGTTTCTGGGCTAAAATCCACTTATCAATGATTGCATATCAGTGAGTTATTTTGTGATTGGGTTACCTAACTCAGGATGATACCCTCCAGATCCATCCATTGGCTTAAGAATTTCCTAAATTCATTGATATTAATAGCTGGGTTGCTCTCCATTTAGTTTGATGTTGGCTACTGGTTTGCTGTATATTACTATTCTTATGATTAGGTATGGGACTTGAATTCCTGATTTTTTCAAGACTTTTATCATGAAGGGGTGTTGGATTTTGTTAAATGCTTTCTCAGCATCTAACAAGATGATCATGTGGTTTTTGTCTTTGAGTTGGTTTATATAGTGAATTATGTTGATGGATTTCCATATATTAAACCATCCCTATATCCCAGGGATAAAGCCTACTTGATCATGATGGATGACCTTTTTGATGTGTTCTTAGATTCAGTTTGCTAGGATTTTATTGATGTTCATAAGTGAAAATGGTCTGAAGTTCTCTTTCTTTGTTGGATGTTTATGTTGTTTGGGTATCAGTAATTTTGGCTTCATAGAATGAATTGTGTAGAGTACCTTCTGTTTCTATTTTGTTGGGTTTTTTTTTTTTTTTTTGGTTGGAAGACTATTAATAACTGCTTCTATTTCTTTAGGGGATATGGAACTGTTTATATCGTTAATATGATCCTGGTTTAACTTCAGTACCTGGTATCTGTCTAGAAAATTGTCCATTTCATCCAGGTTTTCTAGTTTTATTGAGTATAGCCTTTTGTAGTATCTGATGATATTTTGGATTTCCTCATGTTCTCTTGTTATGTCTCCCTTTTCATTTCTGATTTTGTTAATTAGGATACTATCCCTGTGCCNNCTAGTTAGTCTGGTTAAGAGTTTATCTATCTTGTTGATTTTCTCAAAGAACCAGCTCCTGGTTTGGTTGATTCTTTGAATAGTTCTTTTTGTTTCCACTTGGTTGATTTCAGCTCTG
>NW_018391818.1:6794-16804 GCF_900095145.1 Mus pahari | reverse complement strand
TGCAGGATGACTGGAACCAGAAATGGGATGTTTCCCAGAAGCTGTGCCATTTCTGCAGGGCGCCCTCTCCCTGGCAGTGCACCGGAGCAAAGATGGCCCTCCTACCAGTTCCAGAAGCTGAAATTTAAATGAGTGAACAGCAAGATGAAAGAAAGTTAAACATTATTAACCACAAAGGAACAGAAAATTCAAACCACTTTGAGGATGAACTGGAAAGTGGTTAAGGGAGAAGGGAAAAAATGAGGAAATGTTTGGAGAAACAGCTCAAATCAAAGTTCACTTATTTGATATCATTACAGTAGAATTGTCCTAAATTACATGCATCTATGAAAGAAGTTTCAGTGCAACCACTAAGAAATAGGGAAGACATAGCCTCATAGGGTCAGTTCTTTCAACTAAATGATACTTTGAGTACTGATATTGGTGATATTTAATTAAATTATTGTCCAAAGGGAATCCATGGGAATCTACCAACTTCTCAGGCAATGAGAAAATCATAGGTTGCCTTCCACAATCTGATTACAATGACATATTGCTAAAGGCAACATCAACATTGTCTACGAACAAGAAGAAGTTGGGCTTATAACTTCATAAAGGCTTCATCCGCTATTCTAAACAATTGGCATAGTAAGGTTTTTGGACGGTAGTAGAAATGTAATCATCAGCAAAATCTTTGATCCATAATGATGTCCTGACTACCAGAGAGTTAAGGCAATGTTGGCACAAAATTTGTGTGAATAATGACCAAACAATACCAGGTTTATCTGAGTAGACAATCCACAAAATTGACCCAAGGAGACACTGCTTGGGTGATCAAGTATGAGACAATAAATAGAGCAGATACCTACAAAACCAAATCCTACTGTTCACAAAAGAATAATAAAATTACTTG
This sequence comes from Mus pahari, assembly GCF_900095145.1. Lineage (NCBI taxonomy): Eukaryota > Metazoa > Chordata > Mammalia > Rodentia > Muridae > Mus > Mus pahari. The sequence continues at coordinate 15,912 of NW_018391818.1, read as the reverse complement.
TAATGTCATTTTGTTAAATCCATTGACCAGTGCCTTGCAAGGGCTATGTCAGTATCTTCTTGATTATGAAGTTAGAAGTGATCAAGAGATCAATACCAAGACATCATGTAGAGAGTAACACACTAAGTATAAAATATACTTAAATATCCATTAAATATCTGCTCCCTTGCCTCAGGAAACACAATGGCAAATGGAGTCAAAAGATAGAGGACACCAAGGAAACAATCCCTTCTTCATCAACAGCATCAGCACTTCAGAAAACAGAGAGAAGCCAGGTGTGGTGGCGCACGCCTTTAATCCCAGCACTTGGGAGGCAGAGGCAGGCGGATTTCTGAGTTCGAGGCCAGCCTGGTCTACAAAGTGAATTCCAGGACAGCCAGGAGAGAGAAACCCTGTCTCGAAAAACCAAAAAAGAAAAGAAAAGAAAATAACAACAAAAAACAAAAAACCCCACAGATATTTAGAGAGAGGGAATATGATCACCATGGATCTGCCCCAGTTGAGTTCCTGGTACTGAAAGTACATGTGGACATATACTGTGTCTCTATTCCTCAAAGCTTGATACATAACAATCTTGCAAAGCAAAAGTCTCCATAGAAGACTCATCAGGGAAGCCAACCATTCTTACTTATTTTTTAAAAGACTTTTTATTATATGTAAGTACAGTGTAGCTGTCTTCAGACACACCACAAGAGTGCATCAGATCTCATTATGGATGGATGTGAGCCACCATGTGGTTGCTGGGATTTGAACTCATGACCTTCAGAAGAGCAGTCAGAGCTCTTAAACATTGAGCCATCTCTCCAGCCCTGAAGCCAACCATTCTTACAAAATACACAGTGCAGAGGAAATGAACTGAACTGCATCTTCGATGGACCTTGTCTGAAAATGACATGCCAGGGTTCTGAGCCTTGATACTGTGGTCTAATAATACATACATACATACATACATACATACATACATACATACATACTTACGTACATACATACATACATACATACATAGTGTGTGCGTGTGCTTGTATGTGTGTGTGTCTTATGACTTCCAAGTTCCATTTTTTGATAGAATTCCTTTCATTTGTAATATATGAGTTTCTGATTCTCATTTCTTCTTATAGGCTCCACTCCTTATGTTCTTTTTTGTTGTTGTATATTTAAATTCTGATGTATCATTTTAATTTAATGGTGTTTTTTTGCTTACATTTTGCATTTTGGTTTTGTTTTGTTTTGGTTTTGATTTGACTCTCCAATTTCAATGAGTTTTATCTTTTTATCTGAAGGAGTTAACGAACATAATGCTAGAATATGGTATAATTTACTCTTTCTGCCTTACTACTTTGAAGCAAGGTTATCAATTCTTTTTTAAAAATATATTTTATTTGTCTTTTCTCTGTATGTATTTTTGCCTACCTGTGTTTCTGTGCACTATTATTAATTGCCTTATTATATTAATGCACTATGTATGGAGGCGAGAAAAGGGCAGAAGATACACTGAAATTGCAGTTGCAGAGAGTTCTGATTCCCAATACGTTTTTTTTTTCAACTTAACTAAGATCTTTTTTGAAAGCAAGAACAATTAATGAGGTGAGCCATCAGTCTATTCNCTTTCTGCCTTTTTCTTTTTAATTTTTTAATTTACAATTCAGCCAGCCCTTCCCAGTTCCCTTTCCCACAATTCCTCATCCCATTCCTCCTCCCCCTTGCCTCTGTTAGAGTGCTAACTATCCTCCCTGTCTGCCCCTACATAAGGAGTCTCCCTTTTCTGGAACCTCAAGTATCTCAAGGATTAGGCCCATGTTCTCCCACTGTGGCCAGAACCAGAAGTACTCTTCTATATAAGTACCTGGGACCCTTGCCTATCTATGCTGCCTGGAAGTTCTCATAGGACCGAGTCAGCTGAGACTGCTGGTCTTCCTATGGGTACGCCCTCCTCTTCAGCTTAATAAAACCTTCCCCTGAATCAACAATAGGGGTTCCTAGCTTCATTCTAATGTTTGTTTATAAGTATCTGCATGTAACTCTGACAGTGCTGGTAGTGTCTCTCAGAGGATACCAATGATAGGCTGCTACTTATAAGCATATGAGAGTGTCAGTAATAGTGTCAGGTCTTATTTCCTCCCCTAACCCCCATGAGAAAGGTCACAAGTTGGTCCAGGCAGTGGATGGGCTTTCCTTAAGTCTCTTCTCCATTTTTGTCCCTGAAAGTCTTTTAGAAAGAAAAATTTCTGAGTCAGAAATTTTGACCCTGGGTTGAAAAGTCTGTCCCTCCACTTGAGGTCTTGTCTATCTACTGAAGATGGCCTTTTTGAGTTCTCCCTCCTCCCTTTTGGGCAACTTAGCAAAGGTTACCTCCACTGAGTCCTGGGAGTCTCTTACCTTTCAGGTCTCTAGTGATTTGTAGAGAATCCACCCACTTCCCGCCCCCTGGAGGCTGCACATTTCAGTTCTCTCTCCTCGCTCTCTGGGCTTCTCTCCAGCATACCCTCCATAAATATGACAGATAGTGCCATTAACTGTCTGCCTCTCCCCTCTCTCTGTGTCCTGGGATTATTTTGTTCCCCCTTCTAAGTGGGATTGATGCATTCTCATTTAGGCCTTCCTGCATGATAAACTTCTTAAGGATATTTGAATGTATCTTGTATATTATGTCTTTTTTTGGCAAATATCCACTTATCAGTGAGTACATACCATGCATGTCCTTTGGGGGAATGGGTTATCTCATTAAGGTTAATAACCTCATGTTTCATCTAATTGCCTGTAAATTCATGATTTCCTCCTTTACAATAGATGAATAGCTTTTCATTGTGCAAAAGATTCCCATTTTCTCTATCAATTCTTTGATTGAGGGATATCTGGTTTGTTGTTTCCCACTTCTGGCTATTAGAAATAAGGCTGCTATGAAAATAGTGGAAAACATAGTGGGTCATCTTTGGGCATATGCCCAGTGGTGGTACAGGTGAGCCTTCTGATTTAACAATTTCTATTAAGGAAATTAATAGAAATTATTAATTTCTTTCTCTAAGGAAGTTATAGACTAATTTCCAGAGACTTTGTACCATTTTGCTATATCTCTAGTAATAGATGAATGTTTCTCTTTCTCCAAGTACTCACCAATATGTGCTATCACTTGAATTTTGATCTTAATCATTCAAAGTCCTTAGTTGTTAGGGACATGAAAACTTAAAAAAACCCTCTGATATTCCATATTACATCCATCTTATATAAACTTGGTAAATTTTAAATATAAATTTTATTTATATCTAATTGAATCCTGATTACTTTCTAATGAAAGATATATTTGGAGTCGTCCCAGATGAAAAGCTATGTTGAGAGGAGCTGAAAGTTTTATAGGGTGCACAATCCATATTCAGTGTATAGTAGATGAGAAAATGTATATTCAATGAATGTAACACAAGAAAACCAGTGTTCAAATGCTGTTTTCTTGTAAAACTCAAGTAAACCAATTATGGAATTTCAGTTATGAGTATGTCTGCTTTTTTGAGTGTGTTGCTATGTGACCTTATAAGTGTCAGTAGACTCTGAATCAAGAATTGGAATATATGGCACTTGATTCCTTAGAAATATTCTTACAAGTATGTGAAATCATAATTCAAAAGTTGCCTATTGCAATCAGGTCCTCTGCTAAAGTAATACACGATATAATTACTGAGATTTCTGTCAGTGCTCTACAATAGTCTGTGTGATAATCAAAATATTTCTCTCTCTGAAAATCTACTCCTCTAACACTTAGGATAAGTAATGAGTCACTTATCTTCCCCCCTGCAAAGGGAACGATATTGGCATGCCATTTGCAACATTCATTCACTATCCCAAACACTTTCTTCGTTATCTATAGAAATAAACAAATATGAAAATCACACATTTACAAAGATACTAAAATAAGGTATCTGAGCTCGTGATAACTTTTATTCTAGGCCAGAATAGGAAAAGAACACTTCCAGTGTGCAGTAATATAAAAGACTAGGGCCTTGAAAATCAGTGAATCAGTAGATGACAATATGAGACCATGTATAGTAAAGGTTGTTTCTTTTTGTTTTGTTTTGTTTTGCTTTGCTTTTCCATTACACACAATCATTAAAAGAAACACTGAGAAACACTATCTGAAGCATATATCTCGAACTGACTGCTAATAGGTGTTTTAGAACCAACATAATATTTCTCAATTACAATCCATAATTTATGTGTTCAAAGAGAAATTTTTCCTTAAATCTTGAAGATTTATCTCTGGCCTTAATATAATTGCCAAGCACATGGGGATAAAGATGCACCCTCTCTCTCAGTTATGTGTGGAATGCCAATATTTTGAAGACCTCAACAGCCTTAATGTCCTTGCTCAGCAGCATGGTGTAAGTCAAGAATGTGGCTTAATTGAATACGCCAGAGAGATTCCTAGCCAAGAATGCTACTGGGTAGATCCCTAAGGCAAGGTAGACCTGGTATCGCAAGAGAGAGTAAAATGCAGTAAACTTGGTGCACACTATGATATGGTACTACTCTAAGTGTACATAAATATCAACAGAGAGAATGGAAATCCCCAGCCAGATTGCATAGAGAATTATTATGATGAGGGATCAGAGGAGAATGAGTTGGGTACAAGTGAAACCAATGTGTACGTCATTTTTCTTCCAGTGGCTATGACTTTGAAGGCCACATAGTAGTTGGTTTGGCCAGCACAATCTAAACAACAAGAGGAATTTTAAGTCAAATTAACGTTTATGGTAGGCTCCAGTAGCCAGAGTTTGAATGACTAATTAAGTACAAGGAACACAAAAAATAAAATTTTATTTTCATGAGGACAACGTAGTTTAAAGAATATTTAAGAATTCACAACTACCTTGCTGTACTGATAAAAAGGACCTAGAAACCCAATTGTGAATGTAGATAAACAGGCTAATTAAGGCAAAGACATCTCCAAACTATCTTCAAGAGTGAGAACGACCACAGTTTTGTGAATGCATGTTTGTGCTCTATGTTAGCATACTTGACAATTGGTGAATTCACACAGAAATCCATATGTGATGGAGAAAGGAAAGTGTTGCTAGTGCAGGTTCAGCATTTTTATTACCAGTCCATGCTACTTAAGTGTGTTGAAGAAGCCTCCATATGCATATCACATACACATTTATACACAGACACACAAACACACACATACACACACACACACACACACACACATATATATAACACATATAAGCATATGCTTATCATACATAAATACATATACCCATCTGTTAGACAAATGTGTCGTAGAAGGACATTGGTGCACAGCAAGAATTCAGTTTCATAATACTTATCATCTTTATGCATAATCAAATGAATCCAACATTTTTAGGTCTATTCCACTGTATTTTGATCAGGGAGGATATCATTGATTATGTTTCAGAAATCACCGATTTTTAGTACATTATCAAACTTGTATGAATTGACCTAGATTAATAAACTCACAGGAGCTAACATCATGCTTAATGTATTTTAATATTACANTTTATGTACATTCAATGCCTCCTAAGTTATTGGTAAATTTTTTTTATGAATGCTGTCCCTATGAGAGCTGGAAACACTGTATTTCAGTGAGGCAAGGTAAGGAATAGGTTTCACACTATGAATTCACCTGCCTGAATACACTGACTGACACACAAAGCATTACTAAATGGAATCTGAAAGGTGTGTGGTGTGTGAGTTTCTGTGTGCACATGGAAACATAATAAATGTGCTCATACATTAGGGAGTTATTTGTTTTATCTATATGCAAAGGGAATATAATCATGAGAGATTAATGTTGTAACATTGTATTACTAATCTTTGAAAACTGCAAAATTAGAAATAATGTGCACCCCGCTGCACCCTCCTCTGACAGCAGGGACCCTGAACTCTGGCGACTTTTTCATAGGTAACAGGAACTCTATTGCTGAATTTAGGATGATCCGTTCGAGTTTTTCTTTATTTTTTTCTTGGTTATTTTGTTTATTTTCATTTCAAATGTTAGCCCCTTCTAGATTTCTCCTCTGAACACCCCCAATTACAACCCCTCACCTGACTCCATGCTGGAACTCCACCACTCATCCACACACTCAAGTTTTTTTTATTAGAAAATCCTACATCCTGATTCTGTTGGATTTAGGATCAGTCATCTACTTTCTCATTCAGAAATTGCCATCTCTGTGAGACCTACAGTTTAGTGAAGATGATATTGGTAAATTACCATGTCAAGAAAAACCAACAACAATCAAGCAAGAGTGGTCAAACAGAATGTATGTGTTCAGCAATCTTACCCCATTCATTAGGTATAATCCCCACTGTAACAAGTTTAAAAAATGTTCCTATAGACCCAAGAAGCAGCTGAAAGAGTCAGATGCAGATATTTGCACCTGAACCAATGGCTGAAGCAGCAGACACCTGTTGTTGAATTAGGGAAGGTTGAAAAATGCTGAAGAGGAGGGTAGCCCANTAGGAGAACCAGNAGTCTCAATTAATCTGGACCCCTAGATGTCTGAAACATTGGACCACCAAACAGGCAGCAAAGACCATCTGATATGAGGCCCCCAACACACATACAGTAGAGAACTGCTGGGTCTGTGTTCAATCTGAGAGGATTTACCTAACTCTCAAGAGAATGGAGGCCCCAGGGAGTTTAAAGATCAGGTGGGGTGGAGGTGAGGGGTGGGGACATCTTTGTGGAGACAGAGAGGTGAGAGGACGTATGGGAAGTGGACCGATTGGATATTGTAAAGGGTATGGAATAAAATCTGGTATGTAAAACAGTTAAATATATAAAAAGAAAGATAAAAAGAGAAATGATATTGCAATTGCACTGAATAATGGAACATTTGCAGAGTGTGATGTTTTGCTTTCATGGTTTTATTTCCTTTTCTCTATAAAAATGCAGTCATGGAAAGCAAGTATTAAGTTTTTTAAGGGGGCTGGGAATTATGTGTCAACTGTGCAGAGAATGTTATGCCCATGCTGAATATCTGAGTTCTGCTCCTCTACCCATGTCAGCTTTTTCACAGCTGTCTGTGTCCTAACTCCAGGGTCACTGGATGCCTCTTTCTTGCAGATACATTTGTATATACATACAATCACTTATGTACCCACTGCACACACATACACGTAAGTAAACTACTAAAAATATTTTTGTTAATATTTTTATTATTCTGTCTTCTGTCTTCTTAGTTGCTGTGGCCCTGCCACTCTGGTCACTCTCAGCCCACCCCACCCCTCAGTTGCTGCCTCCCCTGTCACTCTCTAGTTGTCCTGCCTTGTAGCAGCTTCAACCCTGTCCATGTCCCTGAGATTAGCACGCACAGTTTTTATTAGATATTTTCTACATTTACAATTCAAATGCTTTCCCAAAATTCTACCCTTCCCCCACCCTGCTCTCCAACCCACCCACTCCTGCTTCCTGGCCCTGGTATTCCCCTGTATTGGGGCATATAATCTTTGCAAAATCAAGGGCCTCTCCTCTGAATGATGGCCCATTAGGCCAACTTCTGTTACATATGCAGCTAGAGACAGGAGCTCAGGGGGTACTAGTTAGTTCATATTGTTGTTCCTCCTATAGGGTTGCAGACCCCTTCAGCTCCTTGAGTACTTTCTCTAGCTCCTTCATTAGATACCATGTGTTCCATTCAATAAATGACTTTGAGCATCCACTTCTGTATTCACCAGGCACTGGCGTAGCCTCACAAGAGATAGCTATATCAGGGTCCTGTCGGCAAAATCTTGCTGGCATATGAGGTTGTGTCTGCCTTTGGTGGTATGGACCCCCAGATGGGGCAGTCTCTGCATGGTCCTCCCTTCCATCTCATCTCCAAACTTTGTCTCTGTAACTCCTTCCACGGGTATTTTGTTCCCCATTCTAAGGAGGGACAAAGTATCAACACTTTGGTATTCCTTCTTCTTGAGTTTCATGTGGGAGTGAGGTAATGCAATCACAAAAACCACACATGATATGTACTCACTGATAAGTGGATATTAGCCCAGAAACGTAGAGGACTCAAGATACCATTAGTGCACGTGCATTTTTAGACTTCACCAGCAGCAGCTGCTCTGGGGCTGTACCCCTGACCCGGCCTGGCCCTCAGTCCTCTTCCAGGTCACACTCACCTGTGAGGCAGTAACCACTGACATCTGGGAATCCCCGGGTCTCCCCTTCCCTCCAGTAACCCTGTGACATCACATACAGTCTACCGCGGCCCCACCCTCTCAAAAATGGCTAAGGGTATTTGTATTTGTTCTTATCTATTACAGAAGGAAAGCTCTCTGATGGTGGCTGATAGAGGCTCTGATTTTATGTATAGAAGAATGTCATCAAGAGTGATTTTACTCCTGTATCACGTTATCATAACATAAATATATGCAATTTTACATATTGCCTACAATTTATATTTCAATATATTTGCATATCTGCATATATATGCAAATATATTACCCATTCAGTAAGGATTAATAAAATAAGAGGCCATGTGCATTTTAGGAGGGCAGCAAGAGGTAGGAAGGGTGTTCTGGAGACAGGAACTTCAAACAAATGGCAACTAAATGACAAAATAAACAAATAGCAGCTAAATGAGAGTGCCACAATAAACAACTGCAGGCGGTGGTGGCACACACCTTTAATCCCAGCACTCAGGAAGCAGAGGCAGGTGGATTTCTGAGTTCGAGGCCAGCCTGATCTACAAAGTAAGTTCCAGGACAGCCAGGGCTACACAGAGAAACCCTGTCTCAAACAACATCAACAACAAAATAATTAAATAAAATAAACAACCAATTAATATTTTAAACATAGAGCAGCAAATAGTACTTTGAGAGAAAAATGACACTGACCTTCAACACCTGATGTAAAGGAATAAAAATGTGTTGTTTATATGTGAATGTTTGAATAACATAAACTGAAATAACATTTATTACTCATATTATGATTAAAATTTATGATGAGACCCTTCATCTAGAGTGATTTATATGTTTATTGAATTCACTGATCTAAACGTGGCGAAGATCTTGTGTGGGACATTTCCATTAGTGATTTACTCATTTAATGGACCATAGTCGTTTCATAATGAAATTGTGTCATTTCACAAAGATTCACAGAGTCTTATAT
>NW_018391818.1:4353-5569 GCF_900095145.1 Mus pahari | reverse complement strand
AGAAGACTAGAGAGATGAGCAGGATGTAGCTGAGAATGCGGTTATTGGCCTTCACAATGGGAGTATCCTTGTACTTCACAAAAATGACTAGTACTAGAATTGTGATGGCTGAGAAGGACAGTGCCATGCTTCCTAGAGCCATCCCCAGTGGATCTTCATAAGCCAGAAATGACACAGTTCTTTGGAGGCAGTAGGTTTGCTCTAAGTTGGCATATTTATCATCTGGACACCTCACACACTGGTCCATATCTGCTGGCAAATCACAATAAACCCTTTTAAGATATCATGATTATGTAGGTAATATTTGTATATTTNTATTATTCATAGAAAATATTAATAAATAATTTGGTGTTGAGTATCTATTCCATTCCTTTTTGCAGTAGGAACCACTAACTTAAGATTGCTCTGTATTTTTAATTTTTTTTAGGTTTTTTGAGACAGAGTTTCTCTGTATAGCCCTGGCTGTCCTGTGTGCTCACTGTGTAGACCAGGGTGGCCTTGAACTCAGAAATTCACCTGCCTCTCCCTCCCAAGTGCTTGAATTAAAGGCGTGGGCCACTGCCTCCTGGCAAGATTACTCTGTATTATCCTATGCTTTGTGATAGAACAAAACACCACCATAGGAAATCGAACAGAAAATATTATTTATTAAAAAAAGAAAAAGATGATGAATAATAATATGCATAATCTATGATATTTGAATTCCTCCAAACATACATTCATCATTCATAGAGAAGGTTAATATGCAGACATCTTTGTTGATGCCAGTTGGTGAAGTGCATCATGTATTTTGTTTGCTTTGTGGGTGTGCCCTTTGTCTGCATGTATACATAGGAATCAGAAAATACAACTCATGAAAGTACAATTTGCATAAAGGAATATTTTCATTCTTGAAGCTCTATGCCTCATAGACTTATGCATTTCCCTCTCGTTGTTTTACAACCTCTTTCTTCCCAAATATACATTGCAAGCTCTATGCCATAAAGGTTATCGTTGTCCATATTCATCCCTCTTTCCTTAGAGAGGGAATGATTGATGATAAGCAATATCCCATCTGTTGTTGTATTCTTCAAAACTTCACTCTTGTTCTAACTCTTTAACAGGAAACCATTAATCCATTAAGTCATCTAAGTTCTTAAAACACATTCCATTAAACAAGTGTTACCCTGACCATCTAGTCTTTGTCAGGGACTAAGCTGGGTGATGGAGGTAAAGA
>NW_018391818.1:1904-3483 GCF_900095145.1 Mus pahari | reverse complement strand
AGTGAGCTGTACAGAGGGAGAAGTTAGGGTAAATCTAGAAAGAGTAGTTTGATGACTATGACCAAAATATGTTATATATAAGACTCCCATAAATTCAATAAAGTTTTCCAAAGTGTAAAAGAACCTGAACCCACTATCCCCTCCCCTCTTTCCCATGTGTCAATGAGGGAACTCCTCAACCCACCCCCTCCTGCCTCAACACCCTAGCATTCCACTGTTCTGGGGCACCAAACCTTCACAAGACTAAGGGACTCCCCTCTTACTGGTGCCAGACAAGGCAATCCTCCACGAAGGAGGGGAAAACTGGATGTTGGGTAACATTTGAAATGTAAATTTTTTAAAAAAATACAAAATACATAAATTTAAGAAAAACCTTGAATCTGAAGAAACATTTATGTTAATGAATACATGCTACAGTTAATTAGACTATACATTTGTTCACATTGAATCAGAAAAATCCACGGGTTATACACAGTTAAAAAATTTTAAATTATATGTAAATATACATTTTATTATAAATTTATTAAATTTATTTCTGTATTGTGGTTGAATTGGCATATGGTTCTATTGAACATGAAATCCAGAGGACATTTGTCACGTCTGCTCTTGACCAGAAAGATGCAACCACCAGTTCTTCTAATAGCAGTTTATTCAGTAAGCTTCAATCTTCATCTTTGTCTTCAACTCCCTCTTCATCTCCCCTGAGCCCCAGGATACAAGCCCTTTTATACTCTTATCCACTCCAATCGCGGCAGGTCATGTCACCTTACCAGGCATGCAGCCTCAGCCAACCAGAACAGCAGGAACATATCACCACCAAATATGGAGCTGTTTACCACAAGCTCCATAGCCAACAGGTGCCATCTTTTAAGGTGAGGCTTCAGGTAGCCCAGCGGAAGGGCCGTGACCTCCTACATATCCCCCTTTTTTCTTTTGCTGCAAACAAGCTACATGGGCGAAGGTAGAGGTCTAAATCCCCATATGTAAACACAGGGTCCTTACATAAAGCCTTCCTCCAGGCTCACCACTCAGGGAGGCCTTGTCCAGCTCCTGTGTCATTTTTCTGAGGGAAGGATACTTGGACACTTAACCGTCAAGCAATTAGACACACCTTCCAGAGGACACCAAAAAGGTCATTAGCTGTCCCCTGTGCAGTGCTTAGCCTAGCATCCCATGGCAAGATGGAAAAATGGCAAGGCTATTTCTTTATGGCAGCAAGCCAAATCTGAGTTGAATGNCCCGCCTCCACAGCGGCAAAGGCCTGCACCACCATGGCAGAAGTGTGGGCCTGCGCATGCTGCAACTGACACATACACCATGCACACAACGTGCATGCAGTACACAGCAAAAATTCCCTAGAAGACCATCCCTCCCCATTCCTTGAGGAAGCTGAAGGTCCTCTGGATCATCTTCAACCACTGCTGAGCAGTGGCAATTTCCACACGGATGTTCCTGTTTTGCGGGACAAATTAGTTGCACAAGAAAAATTCTGAAACTGCATAGAGGTTACACTTAGCATTATGATTTGAGTATATGGAAGGCAGTATTTTGGAAGCACCATTTACACCTGACACAAAGA
>NW_018391818.1:0-1244 GCF_900095145.1 Mus pahari | reverse complement strand
TTACAATAACATGGACATAATTTTAGACGTCTCACGGGAGCTGCAGTAGTTGGCCTTGGGCGATTGGGAAAGCAATCTTTTTAAAAATACCCAGCCTGGCCACAGGAAAACTTTTCTAACTTGGCAGCATACCCTCCACTCCTGTCTGCCAGGCAAGATTTAATTAAAGTCCAAATTGCTAGCAGCTGCACCAAAGTTCTTACTTTCATTTTTAAAGCAATCTCCTCCCGCTCTCTTCACTTTTAACTTCGTCTCTGTGCTGAGAACCTAACTTCGAAACTCACTTAACTTCGTCCCTATTCCGGGAGCTTTCTGTTACGTCTCTTTACCGAGAACCTTGTTAAATCCTCCTTGCTCCGGGATCCTTAAAGGTGTTACCTTCACATTTGCTTTGCGCCTGCTTCCTGATGACCTTGCTCTAGCCTCTATGCTTCCCTGAGGTCTTTCCTCAAACTCCTCAGGTTGTAAGTCCTACTTACCGCGGACTTACCCTGCCGGCAAACACTGACTGCTGAAAGTTCTGAACTCTTCNGTGGGGGAGTCGGGTCCCCATACAGGCCACCATTTGTCGAGTCTGTTTTTGACCAGCAAGAAAGACACAACCACCAGTTCTTCTAACAGCAGTTTATTCAGCAAGCTTCAATCTTCAGCTCCCTCTTTAACTCCCTCTTCATCTCCCCCGAGCCCCGAGATACAAGCCCTTTTATACTCTTATCCACTCCAATCGTGGCAGGCCACGTCACCTCACCAGGCGTGCAGCCTCAGCCAACCAGAAGAGTGGGAACAGCCTCAGCCAACCAGAAGAGTGGGAACATATCACCACCAAATATGGACCTGTTTACCACAAGCTCCATAGCCAACAGGTGCCATCTTTTAAGGTGCGGCTTCAGGTAGCCCAGGGGAGGGGCCATGGCCTTCTACAGACATTGATCCTTCTATGCCCAGATTAATATGAAGCTGAGAGTTATCAAATTTTGATGTTTGTAACTGAGGATGTTCTTTTGCAAGAGTAGAAATTGATCTTAACCACAGAGTCTCATATTTAAAAATCTACATGTCCTGAAAAAATAAAAATTATGGTATACTCACTGATGTTCCTCCCATGGCCCATTCCAAATCACCAGATACATGAAGTTGTTGACTCTGTGGAAAACAAGGTAAATAGCTTCCGATTTTCACTTTTAATCCAAGGCCTTGTGGAAGATTCCAAATGATGAAAATATCATACTCTACACACTGATTTT
>NW_018391817.1:13549-15994 GCF_900095145.1 Mus pahari | reverse complement strand
AACTCATAACTATGCTCCGGGCTGAGCAGTGACTGTCAGAACCCCGAACACACATGTGCACATTGCTTACTCACAAGGAAAACACACAGGGAGCCAGCACTATCTTGTGGTGGCGATTCATTCTGGCTTCCCACACTTGGTTGATATTATTGTTTTTCTATGTTGTAGCAAAACCCTTCAGCTCTTTCATTCCTTTACTAACTCTTTCATTGGGGACCAGACTGAGGACCCAGTGCTTGGTTCAATATTTGGCTGAAAGCATTTGCCTCTGTATTTTTCAGACTCTGGCCAAGCATCTCAGGAGACAGCTACATCAGGCTCCTGTCAGCATGCACTGTTTGGCATCCACAATAATGTTTGGTGATTGAATAATGGATGTATCCCAGGTGGGGTATGACCTTTCCTTCTGTTTCTGCTACTCCCTTTGTCTCCATACTCACAGGAGCAAATACGGGTGTAATTCTAGTAGGTCTGCCTTTGTATGTCACTTAGCCTTTTTTTTTTCTAGGTTTTAATATTATGTCTTTGTTTGGTACATTTAGTTTTTTGTAAATATTTTTTCCTGGGAAGATGTCCCTTTTTCTTTTGAAAGAACACACATGATATGAACTCACTGATAAGTGGATATTGGCCCAGATGTTCAGAATACCCAAGATATAATTTGCAAAACACCTGAAACATGAGGAGAAGGAAGCCAAAAGTACGAAAATGTGGATACTTCATCCCTCCTTAGAATGGGGAACAAAATTCCCATGTAAGGAGTTGCAGAGACAAAGTGTGGAGCTGAGATGGAAGGAAGGACCATACAGAGACTGCCCCATCCAGGGATCTATACAATATACAACCACCAAACCCAGGCACTATTGCATATTCCAGCAAGATTTTGCTGACAGGACCCTGATATAGCTATCTCTTGTGAGGCTCTGCCAGTGCCTGGCAGATACAGAAGTGGATGCTCACAGTTATCTATTGGATGTAGCACAGGGCCCCCAATGGAGAAGTTAGAGAAAGTACCTAAGCAGTTGAAGGGGTCTGTAACCCTGTAAGAGGAATAGCAATATGAACTAACCAGTACCCCCTGAGCTCATGTCTCTAGCTGTATATGTAGCAGAAGGTGGCCTAATTGGCCATCGTTGGGAGGAGATGCCCTTGGTCTTGACCCAATACAGGGGAATGCCAAGTCCAGGAAGCAGGAGTGGGTGGGTTGAGGAGCAGGGTTATGGAGGGTATAAGGGACTTTTGGGATAGCATTTGTAATGTAAATTAAGAAAATATCTAATAAAAATTGTTATATGATTCCACTTAGATTTCATTCACATCTATGTGCATTTCAAGTAGCTTCGACAATAGAAGGTCTCAACATGACCTTTCAATTGGCTCTTAGGTTTAGACACGTTTATATAATATAACAATATTATATACCCATTCCCGGAGGGGGGAAGAATGCAATGGAGGAAAAGAATTCCCTATGAGGGAAAATAAATAGATATTTTTGGATGGAAAAGGATGAATTGTTGGGTTGAGAAGAAAGGATCATATGGATCAAAATGGGAGGGGAAGAATCAGGGGGGTAAAGTAGAATATATGAAGGGACGTGTCTAAACCTAAGAGCCATTTGAAAGGTCATGTTGAGACCTTCTATTGTCGAAGCTACTTGAAATGCACATAGATGTGAATGAAATCTAAGTGGAATCATTCTAAAACGGGAGAAACAAATATATACCTAAATATTTTTCAGCATCACACTAATCCTTCAATGTCCAGAATTGTTTACATCTAATTGAGCTGTTTTCAAAACAGACACCATAGAAACTCCCAGCAAAATGCCAAGATATTTTTAAAGGTATTTGTTGTGAACTCTCATAAAACGAGGAGGAAAGCAAATCCTCAAAGTTGGTGGAATGGTTTTAACAGCTTTTTATTTATTCATAAACAGCAGTAAGCAATTGTCCTCCGGCAGTAACCCTCAAGGAGTTCCAGGTTGTGGGATTGTGTGGGGCCATTTCTCTTGGTCATTGGGCTATACACAGTCTAGTTTCCAGCTGAACCCAGGAATGGTGATAATTCACCTACATGAGATGGTAGGCGTTCCCTCATGTTCCTGGAATGCTGGCTCCTGTCTAAGTTACCACCCCCACAGCCTCCACAAGAGAAACATGGCTAGAAGTCATGTAGGCAATGTCCCAAGCTTCTGACCTACAGCCTAAACTCCTCCCCAGTTACCTAGCAACAAAAAAGATAGCAGCTCACTTTAAAAGGGGCTGTTCAGCCCCTCCTTGCTCTCTCATTCCTCTCACTCCTTTATTCTCTTACCTCTCACATCTCTCAGTCCTTTGTTCCCTTGCTCTTAGTTTCCTCTCCTCTCCTCTCCCCTGCTCTCCTCTCCTCTCTTCTCCTTCCCCTCCCCTTCCCTCCCCTCCCCTTCCCTCCCCTCTCCTCTCCTCT
>NW_018391817.1:0-13494 GCF_900095145.1 Mus pahari | reverse complement strand
CCTTCTCTCTTTCTCCCTGCCTTTCTACAATAAAGCTCTAAAACCATAGACAGTCTTTGATCATCAAGATCCTCTTTGCTCACTCTCACCAGTGTGGGAACCTCTCTTCCCTCTTCCCTTTCTCCCATAACCCTGAGGTTACAGGGAGTAATCCCAGGGCCTCCAGGTTGGACTGCTCCTTGTCCGCCCAACTGAATAGTGCGACAGAGGCTTGGATCCCCACACAGGGCTGTCCAGAGCATAGGTAGAACTTTGGCGGGATGTGGGTCCTCCCTTTCCCATTTTCCCCTGAGCTCCTTTTTTAGTTCCCACACATTTCCATACCAATCTCCCTCCAACATTTTGTATGTGGAGTCGAGTATATGATCCAACATGTTGTAACATGTATGGTACCAGAAGTGGCTCTCTTTGCTAACAAAGCAGGCCATGAGGTGGCTCAATAAGATTTGGGTTGCGCTGATGGGGTGTGAGTACATCTTCTAGGAAGCATAGTTATGATAACAGCAATGATGAAACAAAGTAATTTATCATTCATATTGGGTCACAAATAGCATATAGCATAGGTTCTTAAACAAAACATGCAATTCTCTGGTTCAAATAGGTTATTTCTGGTTAATCTATCATACAAAAATCCAAATAATGATGCATTATCAAAGAATATTTTTCTGAAAAATGTATTAGCTCTTGCCAAACTGCTGAGGTTATATCTCTGTCCAGAATTACTGTCTCTTGACCTCCTGAGCAAGGACCTTCTTTTTAGCATATTTTTATAGTTGCTTCTAAAACGTATCAAAGTTAATTTTAACAGCATAAAGAAGATCATCAAAAATATAAGGAACCAAAACATTTCTTTAACCCAGTGCCACCATGAGTACACTGTGATTTATACAATGTCTAGGTGTGCTAGTCTTCACATGGTGTCCCACAGGCCACGTTTTGTTATCTCCTTCTTCCAATTTTTATTAATTATGGTGTTGGCTTCTGATAAGCCAACCAAGTTATATACTTCACTCTGAGCATTACCCAGGGCAATGCTATCTTTCCTAATTTTGGCATCTAATGTTGCTAATTGTGTTTACCATGACGTGGTGTGAATCTATGCTTCTTGATAGTGTGTGCATTACTTGTGCTTTCTTATTAATTTACTGAATATTGTAGATTTCTGCCTTAATAGGTGTGACTACTGCTTCTGCTACTATTCCTCCCATCAAGCCTCCAAGTAATGCTCTGGCCATAAAATCTCCTATAGCCAGTGCCTGTACGGGTTTTCTACCAAACTTGTTTGGGTTGCTTCATTGATATGATATGGTCTCTATTTCTCCACAATATAAATTAGGAGGTTTAAAGACTTGTAATGAGATGGAAATCTGGATATTCCTGATCCTAGGGGTCAATATTATTTCTACTGGTAAGGTTGTGTCCAGCACTACAAACAGGGCTTCTTTGACTGAAGGTCAGCCAGGTGGTGGATTTAACCATTCTGGTGGGTAATCTGCCATCATAAATCTTATGCTAGTTTTATTAATACCTGCATAGTCTGTTGTAATGTTGATTCCTTCCCTGTCTACCAAGCAAGGATTTTTTTTGTGTGTGAGTGAACTGATATGTGGCAGTATTGTAGTGACATGGGTAAGTATAATATTTTATCCCAGTCATCTACACCTGTCAGCATATGGTTGGCTTTTGGCTTCTGTTGGGTCCAATCTGATATTTGTCAGTCTGGTTGATGTTGGTGTGATAATATATAACTAAAATAATATGGTTAACCAAATGATATATGGTTCTTGCATTTTAATGTTTGATTCCCCAAGTTTTCCACCATTGTGTAGTCTTTTCTGGGGCCTTGATGTGATATTTGAGTATTAGGCTGCTGAGGTTATAATAGCAGCCAAATCCTGGTATATTTGTTGGGTTTCTCATATCAAATGTTAAATTTTGTGTCGTTAAAACTAGGGATTGTTATGCCATGCATCCATAAAGCATCTGCATGGGGTGCTTTTCTAAACTCTGTGGATATATTTGGATATATTCTTTTCTGGAAAATTAACTGTGGTGATGTTTCCTATTTTATTTCACAGTATAGGGAAATCCATTCTTTTGCCATTTTTAGCTGTGTCACACTTGTACCTGGCTGTTTTATATTCTACTCTCTTATCACATGTGGTCATGCAATGACATTCATTGTAGTAGGCAATGTTTTGTAATAATAATATAAAATATGCCCCTACTGGATTCATGTTTATGTTTTCCTTCTTAAATCCAAATGTGTTAGATAAATTACCTCCTTCATAGATATATTTCTTCTTAGTATGAGTAGTCTGCCCAAAATGGGTATAGGTTTCTTTATATATTTCCATACTTCCTTTATTTGTACTACTCCTGTAATGCTAGCTCCTTGATCCCAGAATGCCATAAGCGAAGTATACTAATAACCTCTAGTCACCTTAAATAAAGGTAAGAATGTCACTGTATTTTCTTTGAGTGGGGTGTGTGTAGCATGTACCTCATGCATGTGGAGTCCTACTTGTGGGACAACAGGCTAAACACAGACAGCCTGGTCTCCAGTCAAGCCTAGGTCTTGAACCCAGTGGGACCTGGTGGGTGGTAATTGCCACCTACATGGACTGAAGGTGTTAGATTGTGTCTCCTAGACCCCTGGCTCCTGTTGAGGTTACCACTCCCACAGCACCACAGGAAAGGTGCCTGGCTATCAGTCACAGTCACATAGGAATAGCACAAAGCCTTCCCACATGCAAATCAGGTTTTTTCCCAAACTCTCAGTCCAAGTCAAAGAGAAGTACCTGATGCTGAACTTTGAATCACATCCAGAACTGTATATAAATCCCTCCAGGGAATTAAAGGCATGCAAATATTATTCCTTTGTCTGAGTCTTTTGTTCCAAGAACTGTATGTAACACTTGGGAAGAGATCTTCTCTCCTGAAGAGCCACCTGAGGTCCCACAGCACTCCTCACTGGATAGTTGGCTATTCCTCAGCCCAGGCAAACCTGACTGAGTTCAGAGCATCTCAGATTTACAGGCCTTAACCAGTGAGAGGGAGTATTGATCTGCTCCCCCACCCCCATGTTCCTCGTGTAACTGTTTCTGGGGAGGGGAGGTGTTGAGTGTGATTGGTACCTGGCTTTCATTAATTGATGCCAGTTAATGATGTCAATGCTCTGACACCATTGGTACCTGTGCTCCTCAAAGGTTTGCTCCTCAAAGGAAGTCTGAGAGGTACCACTTCCATTGTAATATAGCTTTTCTTCCATCGGCAGCCATACCCATGATGTTTCTGGTGCCTTTACCCATTTGAGAATAGGCACAGTGAATTGGAGTACCACTGGGTTCTGTCTTTGGATACTGTGGCATGTGCAGAGTGCTTCATAGGCCATCCCTATTGCTTTTTCAAAGAGTGAATATTTGGCATCTGACCAAGGGTAGCGTTTGCAATAAAAGCCAGTTGGTTTAATCTGTGGTTGCTTAACAAATATATTCCAATTGTCATATCCCATTATAAAGAGGATATCTATTATCACTGTCCTATCTGCATTGATGTAAATTAATTTATTAAAATGCTTGAAGTATTCTAATATATTTTTTACTGTTTCTTCCTGGGGTAATCCCTAGGTGAAATTAGATGCTTTTTTCACTATGCTGTATAATGGTTGGAGCAACAATTGTGGGTATGATAGATGTTTGCCTCCAGTACCCAAATAAATCCATTAAATGTTGGGTTTCTGTCTTATTCTGAGGTCTTAGTAAGCTTTTTAGTTTGTTAATTAATTTTGGGGAAATGGATGGTCCTCTAGATGACCAGTGTACTCTGAAGAACTTCACTTCCTCTGCTGGGCCTTTTACTTTTTCTTTATTAATGGTTCATCCTTTATTTGTTAGGTGTGCAATTAATTCTGCTACTCTTTTATGTAATATTTGGTTATCATTTGATATGAATTGAAGGTCATCTATATATGAAAAAATTGTTACTTCTTCTGGTGTGTGCAATGAACACAAAGCCCATCTCAGTGCACTGTGTGCTGTGATTGGGCTGTGTTTGTATCCTTGTGGAACTCTAGTAAATTGATATTGTTTCCCTTCCCATGAGAAGGTGGCAATTTTTTTTTTAATTTTATAAGACATTTTCTTTATTTACATTTCAAATGCTATCCCAAAAGTTCCCTACACCCTCCAGCCGCCCCTGCTCCCCTACCCACCCCTCCCACCCTAGTTCCTGGGTTTGATGGCTGATGATGGGATGGATCCCCGGATGGGGCAGTCTCTGGATGCTCCATCCTTTAAAAACACAAGGAGGGGCACTTCATACTCATTAAAGGTAACACCTACCAATAGGAACTCTCAAATCTTAATATCTATGCTCCAAATACAAGAGCAGCCACATTCATTAAAGAAACTCTAGTAAAGCTAAAAGCACACATTACACCTCACACAATAATAGTGGGAGATTTCAACACCCCACTCTCACCAATGGACAGATACTGGAAACAGAAACTAAACAGAGACCCATGGACACTAACAGAAGTTTTGATAGAAATGGATTTAATAGATATCTACAGAACATTTTATACTAAAGGAAAATTATATACCTTCTTCTCAGCCCCACATGGTACCTCCTCCAAAATTGACCATATNATTGGTCACAAAACAGGCCTCAACAGATACAAAAATATTGAAATTATCCCATGCATTCTATCAGATCACCACAGACTAAGGCTGATCTTCAATAACAGCATAAACAATAGAAAAACAACACTCACGTGGAAACTGAACATCACTCTTCTCAATGACAACTTTGTCAAGGATGAAATAAAGAAATTAAAGACTTTTTAGAGTTTAATGAAAATGAAGCCACAACATACCAAACTTATGGGAGACAATGAAGGCAGTCCTAAGAGGAGAACTCATAGCCCTGAGTGCCTCCAAAAAGAAACTAGAGAGAGCATATCTAGCAAACTGACAGAACACCTAGAAGCCCTAGAACTAAAGGAAGCAAATTCACCCAAGAGAAGTAGAAGGCAGGAAATAATCAAACTAAGGGCTGAAATCAACCACGTGGAAACAAAAAGAACTATTGAAAGAATCAACCAAACCAGGAGCTGTTTTTTTTTGTTTTGTTTTGTTTTGTTTTGTTTTGTTTTGTTTTTTGAGAAAATCAACAAGATAGGTGAACCCTTAGCCAGATTACATAAAGGGTACAGGCACAGTATTTTAATTAACAAAATCAGAAATGAAAAGGTGATTTTTCCAGAATCAAGATGTAGGCGAATGCCAAAAAACATGTCTGTTAGGTCTCTTGAAGCTAACCATTTGGGTGCCACTTGCCTGACTTGCAGAACAATATATCTACATCTGGCAATTTTCCAGGCATCTGCTCTGATTGGTTATTTATGTTCCTGTAGTCTACTGTGAATCACCATGTATCATGGGTTTCCTTAATGGTCAAATGGAGATGTTATAGTTAAAGCTTTGTTTTGGTTCTATAACACCTTCTTTTAATGATATTTGTATGGTGTCCTTTACTTCCTCTATCCCACCATTTATGGAGTTTTGTGGTGTGAAGAAGAGTGGCATTTGAGTAATTCTACCTGTGGATTTTTGACTGTGGCCAGTAGTATATTTTGTACTCTTTTATAACTAGAAAATTTTGGAAATAATTTGTGTATTGTGGATAGTCCTGTGATATTTTCTGTGGCATTGCACAAAATGAAATATAATTCATAATTTTTATCATATACTTGTAATGTTAGTTTAGTTATAGAGGTTTTGACTGCCTCCAACTCCCTCTACTTCTATGTAGCCTTTAATCTTTCCAGTTTTCAGGAACTTTCCTTCATCATATATCTAAATCTATATCTGTATCTGTATCTGTATATATATATATCTTATTACCATCTTATTACGTGTGTTCAACAGCCTTTTGACCACATTGGTAGTGCCATCAGATAGTATAATGGGTAGTACCACTCTGAGTTTTAGATATTGTGTCCCTGAGGTTGAAAGGGATGTCCTCATCCTCTTAGGTTTTTACATGGTGGCATCTTGTTCATAGGTCTTGCACCTACATTCGACCTTTGGTTGTTGAATCCTATGTGAGGAGGCCCTTAGCCATTGAGTCCCCCTTGTCCTAAAAAGGGTCTTCAAGGAGGTTGCCTAAACAAAAGTCTCGTGGGATTCCATTGTTGGCTTGATCCTGATCTAATTGTGAGGTTGGTCTTTCAAACAGTCATATTTTCTTGAACTGTTCCTTTACTCCATTATACTTCTTACTTTCAATGGGTAGGGATACTGCTTTCTCTCAATCTAACCCTCTGTATGATTTTAAGAAATCCATAGCATCTGCCACAATTTGACATCCCTTGTACTCTCCTCCTACACCTTGTCTTTCTCATCAACTTTCGGATCTGAGGTAGCATCTAGGAATCATTTCAACTTCAAAGCCAGAGATTATTAGACTAGGAGCACACCCGAATTTTGATCTCCTGGTATATGGCCCGTAATTTAAAGCACAGTCACTAGGTGCTGGTAAGCAACTGTTAAACAGCTGCTAGAATATCTGAATTCTACCTCCCAGTAAATGGACTAAATTTTAAACTGCAGCCACTAGATGGTGGTAATCGGCTGCTAAACTCCAGCTGGTAGCCACCTGCAGAATATGCCAATACTTGTGAATTGTGAAATGGGGCAGAAAGCAAATCCTCCTAACAGCTTTTTATTTAATCATAAATAGTAATAAGCAAATAAATGGCAAAATGGGCCGGCACTCATTCACAAACACACTCCTCACCAACCTCTTGTTTGGCAGGCATGGCCTGGCTCAGGCAGCGCTCAGATGAAGGACTCCATCCCTGTTTTTCAGATCAGATTCTATGGAGTCACACAATGTAAGCTTGTCTGAGCAACATGCTTCAACTTGGGCTTCATGTGAATTGTTCGTTGGGCCCCAGGATCTGAGCTATTTGCAATACCAGACCAGAGGTTTTTAAACTAAATTCAGCCAATTGTAACTAGAGCATTTCACATATTATTTCATGGGCTTTTATTTTATCTTTGGCACACACACACTCCTGCTCTCTGTGACTTGGTTTTCATGGGTATCTAGGGCCACAGGCTCGGCACAGTCCCACTACAGTCTCCAGGGGCAGGAATGAATTGTTCTTATCACTCACACCTACTACTCTCCATGGCTTGGTTTCCTAGGCTATCTGAGGTCAGCTTTAGAGCATCAGAAGAAAAAATGCCTTCTGAGGCATTTACTGCATTCTCTAAAAGGTGATGGTAAGGCCCTATTCCTGAGGCGAACACCTACATGTTCATTGAGTATGGATCATTGCAGTTGATGGCTTGCTAGAGTCTTCATATTGTAGGCTATTTTCTATATTGTAGATTAGTGTTTATAACCATAGAAAAGTGTCTTGCTCAGTCCTCTTCAGAGAAGTGTCCTTTTCTAGTAGATGGATACACAGAGGGATGCCTACAATTGGACCAATCGCAGATAGTGAGAAAATTGCACCACTCAGTTGAAAATCGGATGTCTCTATCAAAGCTCTCTCATCAACCCACAAGAGTTGTGGCAGAGAATGCTGACCTTGACAGAGCAAATGGAGATGCAACCAAAGAATCAAAGCTTTTTAGACACTACATAGCTGATACACATATGAACTCACACAGATTTTATCTACTTGCACATGGGATGTACTGGTCTAAGCCAACTGGCATTCAAGTACTGACAGGAGAAGTGAACACATTCAGCAATCCCTAACTTAAAAGATATCTCCCACTGATAATAAGGAAAATTATCAGGGGTCCTAGATGGAAGTATCACCAACAGAATAAAGGGATAGAAGATAGAATCTCAAGTACAAAAGATACCATAGAAAACATTGGCACAACAGTCAAAGAAAATTCAAAATGCAAAAAAAAATCCTAACCCAAAACATCCAGGAAATCCAGGACACAATGAGTAGACCAAACCTATAGAAAATAGGTATAGAAGAGAGCTAAGATTCCAAACATAAAGGGCCAGTAAATATCTTCAACAAAATTGTTGAAGAAAACTTCCCTAACCCAAAGAAAGATATGCCCATGAAAATTCAACACTATAGAACTTCAAATAGACTGCATCAGAAAATAAAATCTTCCTGTTACATAATAATCCAAACACCAAATGCACAAAACAAAGAGAGAACATTAATAGCAGTAAGGGAAAAATTTCAAGTAACATACAAAGTGCAGAATTTTCATAACTACACCAGAGAATACAAAAGCCCGAAGATCCTGGGCAGATGTCATACACGCCCTAGGGGAACATAAATGTCAGCCCAGGCTACTATACCCAGCAAAACTTTCCATTCACACAGATGAAGAATCCAAGATATTCCATGACAAAACCAAATTTACACAATATCTTTCCCCAAATACAGGCCTACAAAGGATAATAGATGGACACAGAACTCTTAAACACTGTTGATAGACTGCAAAAGCACAGCAACTTTTGACGTCAGTTCTTGAGTTGCTAAAATATCAAAATAGGAATACCCTGTAATCCACTGTCATCACCTTTGGCCAAATACGTCAAGGAATTTTTAGTCCTCTGTATTAATATTTGCACATCTGTGTTTATTTCTGCCTTCTTCATAATAGGCATGAAATACGATCAATCTAGGTGTCCATCACCTGAATAAGACAGAAAAAAATATGATTCAGGAACACCATAAGAAATTACTAAAACATAAAAATTAAGTTGCATTATTTTCAGGAAAATGGAAGGAAGTGAATAAACTATCATGAGAGATGTTTCCTAGGCATAGAAATGTAAATGCAGAGTTTCCTTTCTTGTGTTATGAATATATATGGAGGTTATGAATATATATGGAGGAAGCCAGTTTAATGTAAATTGGTAGGGAATGCAATAATAAACCTGGAACAGTAGAACACATGTAAAGTGAATTTGTAGAGGATACATCTCACTTCAGAAAAGTACGGTCAGGAAAAGATAGAGATGAAGAAAGGTAAGAAACATGGTCAGTTAAATGTAGGATATATGAAAATGATATGGAGTCTGCCCCTTAGGAGTCCCCATAGTCTGAATGCCTCCCAGGAGATCTGCTACACCAAATTCAACAGATGCAAAAGTCTAAAGGCCTGTTAGATCTGCTCTGCCCAAGGCAACAGGAAAAGGAGCATTCCAAATAAGTGCATAGTAATTACTTAGGACAATAGCAGAATCACACCCAAACACATCAATACACAATGGCCTAGGAAATAGGTGGGTTATTGCATGAAAGATTTAGTAGAAGGGAATTCCCCTTGTGCAGGTTTTTTTCACTGGCCCAAGAGGAATAGCATAATCAGGTATTTACTAAATGGTGGGTTTAACAATAGACTAACATTGCATCAGAGCATTCACCTGGATCCTGTGTTTAGCTGATCTTTTTAATTTAGGGTTTTTCCTATTCTCAGTGGGAAACGTGGCCTGGATTCCTCCATCTTTTTATGTATGCATTCTTTTTGTTTTGTGTCAATGTAACTTGGCAGATGTGTTTGCCTGGCTTTCTTGTTTTTCTTCTGTATTAAAAGTCGGGTGTTTGTTTGGACAAAATACTTTCAGATTCAGCACTCCCTCGTGTCTGCATCTGTTCATCAATTCTCACCAACCCTTGCTCACCTGCATTGACTCTTGCTCATCTGCAACCAGAAACCCGTTCCCTAAAAATAGGAGACCCAATGGAGGTTTGTCTGTAGCAAACAGGAAGTGACAATCATCTGTCTTTAATATCTTTCAATATCAACAGAATCAATTCCACAATCAAAAAATATAAAGTAACTGGATATTCAAGCAGTATCCAGAATTTTTCTGCTTACAAGAAATACCACTGAGTGACAAAGAAAGACACTAATTCAGAGAATAAGGCTGGAAAAATGACTTCTTTGCAAATTGTTCTAAGAAACAAGTGGGTGAGTCCACTATAATATCCAATAAAATAGACATTCAAACAAAGTTATCAAGCAAGATAGGGAAGAACACTTCATATTCATCAAAGGAAAACTGTATCAAGAGAAAGTCTGAATTCTGAACATTTATGCCTCAAATGCAAGGGCAAACACATTCATTAAAAAAATAAAAACTTTACTAAAGCTTGAAAACACATTGAATCACACACAATAATCGTGGGAGAATTCAAACCCTACTCTAAACAGATGGTTCATTGAAACAGAAACTAAAGAGAGAAACAGTAAAGCTAATAGTATGTACCAAATAGATTTACCAAATATATACAGAAAAATTTAACCTAAAACCAAAATATAACTTCTTCTCAGAACCTCATAGTACCTTTTCCAAAATTGACCATAAAATAGGTCACAAAACAAGCCTCAACTGATACAAAAAGATTGAAATAATACCATGCATACTATCAGATCACCATGGCCTAAGGCTGGTCTTCAATAACAATAAAAACAACAGAAAACCCATGTACCTGTAGAAATGGAACAGCTCTCTATTCAGTGATAACTTGGTCTGGGAAGAGATATAGAAGGAAATTAAAGACTTCCTGGAATTCAATGAAAATGATGACACAATATGTCCAAACTTATGGGGAATTCATATAAGCAGTGGTAAGAGGAAAATTCATAGCACTAAGTGCCTTCATAAAGAAATNTCAACTTAACAGCACACCTGAATTCACTAGAACAAAAAGAAGCAAAAGCACCCAAGAGGAGTAGATGTGAGGAAATGGTCAAACTCAGGGCTGAAATCAACTAAATAGGAACAAAGAGAAAGAAAAAAAAATCGAAAAAACCAAAAGCTGGTCCTTTTGAGAAAACGAACGAGATAGATAAACTCTTAGCCTAACTAACTAAAGGACCAAGAGATAGTATGCAAATTATCAAAATCAAAAATTAAAAGAACGTCATAAAAACAGAAATTGAGGACATGCAAAACATCATCAGATCCTGCTATAAAATACTATACTCAACAAAATTGGAAAATCTTGATGAAATGGGTGATTATTTTAGACAGATATCATGTACTAAAGTTAAATCAAGATCAGGTAACCTATCTAAACAATCCCATATCTCCTAAGGAAATAGAAAATATCATTAAAAACTTTCCAGGTTCTAGGCCCCAGTATAGGGAAATGCCAGGATCAGAAAATGGGAGTGCATAAGTTGGGGAACAGGGGGAGGGGGAAGGATATAGGGGAATTTTGGAGAGGAAACTAGGAAAGGGATAACATTTGATATGTAAATGAAGAAAACATCTAATAAAAAATAAATCTAAAAAAAAAAAGGAAATGTGCAAACTCACAACTATTTAAGAAAATACTTGATACACATTTTTACCAAATTATATTTAATTTTGCCATTCAAGCTGCCTCCTGTGGAATTTAACTACATCATTAAAAACTATTACAAGGTATAAATCTGAAACCAAACAAAAACAAACAAAAAAAAACCCTTACCAAACAAAAAAACCAAACAAACAAACCAAAACAAAACAACAAACAAACAAACAAGCAAACAACTAAAAAAGCAGAGGGCCAAATGACTTTAGTGCTGAATTCTACCAGATCTTCAAATAAGAACTAAGACCAAAGCTTAGAAATATATTCCATAAAATAGAAACACCAGGAGCACTACCAAATTCATTTTTGATGTCACATCTACTCTAATAACTAACACACACAAAGACCCAAAATAGGAAAGTGAACTTGAAGCAAATTTCACATATGAATCACAGTTGTTTAATACATAAATATCGATTAATGTAAAACATTATAAAAGCAACTCAAAGATAAAAATCACAGGATCATCTCATTAGATGCTGAAAAAAACATTTGACAAAATGGAGAGCACCTCTTCATGTTAAAAATGTTGGAGAGATGAGGAACTCAAGGCCCAGACCTGTAAATAATAAAAACAATGTACAGGAAAAAGCATGCAATGTCAAATTAAATGGAGAGATACTTGAAGTAATCTAACCAAAATCAGGAAAAAGACAGGTTGTCCATTTTCCCTGTATCTATTCGACAGAGTACTGTATATTCTAGTTAGATCAATGAGAAATCAAAAGGAGATCAAGGGAACACAAATGGGCAATGTAGAATTCAAGGTATCATTATTTGCAGATGATATATTAATGTTTATAAGAGACTTCAAACATTCTACAAGAGAACTTCAATTGCTAAAAAAAAAAAAAAAAAAAACAAATTCAGAAATGTGGCTAGATAGAGATCTAACTCAAATCAATAGTCTTCCTTTATACAAATGATAAATGGGCTGAGAAAGAAAAGAGGAAAACAACACCCTTCATAATAGCTGCAAAAATATAAAATATCTTCGTGCAACACTTACCAAGGAAGTAAAAGATCTATATAACAAGAATTTCAAATTTCTGAAGAAATAAATTGAAGACCTCAGAAAATGGGAAGATCTCCCATTTCATGGATTGNTAGGATTAACATAATGAAAATGGCAATCTTACCAAAAGCAATCTACAGATTCAATGTAATCCACTTCAAAATCGCAACATAAGTCTTCATACATATGGAAACAGCAACTGTCAACTTCTTATGGTAAAACAGAAAATCCAAGATAGCCAAATAATTCTCAACAATAAAAGAACTTCAGGGAAAATCACCAACCTATTCTCAAGTTTTACTACAAATCAATAAGTAGTAAATACAGCATAGTATTAGTATACAGATAGATCCATAAGTAGAATAGAATCAAAGATCCAGAAATAAATACACACAATTATGGACATTGATTTTTGATCATGAAGAGAAAAACATAGAGTGGAAAAAAAGAAAGTGTCTTGAATAAATGATGCAGGTCTAATTANCAGTCTGTATGTAAGTGAGTTAAAATAGATCTATATTTTATCATCTTGCACAAAACTCAAATTCAAGTGGCTCAGGAAGATCAACATAAATCCAGATACACTGAGTTAAGTGGAAGAGAAAGTGGAAAAGGGCCTCGTANTCATTGCCACAGGGGACATTTACTGAAGGCTCTAAGATCAACAATTGATAAAAAGGCTTCATGAAACTGGAAAGTTTCTGTAAAGCAGACAAACCTTGAATAAGACAATCAGCAACCTAAAGATTGGGGAAAGAATCTTAACTAATCTTACATCCAATAAAGCATAATATGCAAAATATATAAAGAAATCAAGAAGCTAATTTCCAAAAATCAATAACCCAATTAAAAATGGGGTATAGAGATAAACAGAGAAATTTTTTATTATTATTTTCTTTATTTACATTTCAAATGCTATCCCGAAAGTTGCCTATCCCCCACCCCCACCACCCCTGCTCACCTACCCACCCACTCCCAACTCTTGGCCCTGGCATTACCTTGTGCTGGGTCATATAAAGTATGCAAGACCAAGGGGACTTTCTTCCTAATGATGGCCGATTAGGCCATCTTCTGCTACATATGCAGGTAGAGACAGGAGCTCAGGGGGTACTGGTTA
>NW_018391816.1:0-15416 GCF_900095145.1 Mus pahari | reverse complement strand
TTTTGTTGAAGATATTTTCTGGCCCTTTAAGTTGAAAATCTTCATTCTCATCTACTCCTATTATCTGTAGGTTTAGACTTCTCATTGTGTCCTTGATTTCCTGGATGTTTTGAGTTAGGATCTTTTTGCATTTTGCATTTTCTTTGATTGTTGTGCCCATTTTCTCTATGGAATCTTCTGCACTTGATATTCTCTTTTCCATCTCTTGTATTCTGTTGCTGATGCTCACATCTATCGTTCCTGATTTCTTTCCTAAGGTTTCTATCTCCAGAGTTGTCTCACTTTGGGTTTCCTTTATTGCTTCTACTTCCTTTTTTGAGTCTTGGACGGTTTTGTTCAATTCCATCACCTATTTGGTTGTGTTTTCCTGTAATTCTTTAAAGGATTTTTGTGTTTCCTTTTTAAGGACATCTACCTGTTTAGCAGTGTTCTCCTATATTTCTTTAAGTGAGTTATTAATGTCCTTCTTAATGTCCTTTACCAGCATCATGAGTTCTGATTTTAAATCCGAGTCTTGCTTTTCAGGTGTGTTGGGGTATCCAGGACTGNNTGAGGTGGGAGTGCTTGGTTCTGATGATGGTGAGTGGTCTTGGTTTCTGTTAGTAAGATTCCTACATTTGCCTTTCACCATCTGGTAATCTCTGGAGTTAGTTGCTATAGTTGTCTCTGGTTGGAGCTTGTTCCGCTTGTGATTCTGTTAGCCTCTGTCAGTAGTCCTGGGCAGCCAGCTCTCTCCTGAGTCTCAGTGGTCAGAGTACTCTCCACAGGCAAGCTCTCCTCTTCCAGGGAAGGTGCACAGAGGTATGATGTTCAGACTTGCCTCCTGGCTGTAGATGTAGGCCCGAATCGGGGCCTGTCCCAGAAGATGTGTCCCCTCTGCAGTTTGCACACTCACCTGCACAGACTAGTCTCTGAGGGACCCTGGACACAATATGGCTCTCTCACCTGCTCTGGCGGACAGAGCCTTCCCAGGTGGTCACCTTTCCCCTGAAGGGGAAGGTGCCCAGATGTCTGAAGCCTGAAACAGGGTCTGTCCCAGAAGCTGTGTTGCTTCTGTCTGTCCCAGAAGCTGTATAACTTCTGCAGTCCACACTCTCACCAGTGCAGATTGGAGCCTGGGCAACCTGGAGTAAAGATGTCTCCCTTACCAGCTCAGGCAGTGAGAGTCCTCCCAGGCAGACACCTCTCCTCTGAGAATTTCTTTCTTAACAGCAAGGCAGACTTAGTCTTACTAAAGAGGAATAATATTTTTTTTACAGACTTGGGTTTAATTTATTTATCTATAAAAGGGTATATGTGAAGTAAAGATTTTAGCTTATTTTTCATCCAGAATAAGTTCATTCTGCACTGGTACTTGGAGTTTTGCTTCATATATATGTGAACATATAGATGTATATATTTAAGCATGTATTCATGAAATAAGTAAGTAGCTGACTCCAACTGGAATTCATGAAAGTGTATGAGTCTGTGTGCATGAATTTGCATATAAAGGTATGTGTTTATCCATATTTAGTTCAATAAAATTTGTTGCTCCCAACTTCCCTCCTGCCTTATAAGCAAAAAATTGAGTCCTTTATGTAAGAAAGAAAAACTCTATAGCAATTAATCCTTTTTTAAAATCTCTGTTGTTTTAAGGTAAGGTGTTAAACACCAGAGATTGTCATTTCTGGACTCAGAGGAACTGAGAGAGGCAATCCAGCTACCACTGCAAAGTAACCTTAAATCAAGATAGATAATCATCTCATTATTATATTTGAAAGCAATCCAAAATTCTCCCAAGACCAAGTCTTGCCACTGCTAAAGTGATTAAATCTTAGCTACATTCAAAAGAGAACTAGCACTCTGGAGCTGGCCTCTGACATCTATTTGGCACCCAAACAGGAACCTCTTGAGATAAGCAGCTAAATTTCTTGTTTCTGGAAAAATCCAGGAATTTCATCTTGGATTTATCTAGCCTGTTGATTAGTGAAATCACTTAAGGGCAGACGAGTAACTGGAATTTAAATCTGTATGTTTCTGCCTGTAAGAAGGCTCCCAGTTGGTTGCTGTTAAATATAATGCCACCTGTTGCTATTAGTGGGAATTTTACTGGCTACTAGTAAGTACTGTCCCCCAATCAGCATGCTCACACTGCAAGTGTAAACAGTTTGTAGCTACCAGTGAAGATTGCAATGACAACTAGTATAGACATGAATTGGGATGGGACAGATTGAATAGACAGACAGATCTTCACAGATGTTATTAAACATAGTCTTAAAGGGAAAAGGCATTAAGGTTAACACTAGCCAGATGTCTGACTTTCTTTAGGTTGTATAAAAAGCCAGTCCTTGGTTTCCAGAAAGGGGAACTTTAGATATGAACACAGGAGAAACTAGGGTTTGATATTAAAATGAGTTTATAGAGAATGGAAGAAAAGGCAAGTCCCTTTCAGCTTTTGCTATTTAGAATGTGCTTAAGCATACATTATCAGGTAACAAAAAAAGCTATATATGCTCAGCAGTCATTGGTTTCACCTCCTTGTGAGGGGGCTTTATTACTATAGTCTCACTCAAGATCTAATAACAATATTTCCCTCTTGACAGAAAAGTCCAGAGAAAGACAGTTCAGGAGAGAATAGTGATGAATCAGAAGAGAACAAAAATCAACCTCAGAGGAGAAATCCTACTTTAAAAAAGGAAGTAAGAAAATATCATAAACATAGGTGGCCTGTCCTGCAGCATTTAAATATAAGTTTGAAAAATGTAAAAAGAAACCGAAAGGGCCAATGGATTTTGCTGCTGGTATACTCCAAACTGCATGTGTGTAAATCATTAGGATGTTCCCCAGTGATTATGCAAAATAGCATAGAGGATAAGATTCCTTTATGGGATCTTCTGCCATTTAAATTGCTTAGGACTCCTCATGATTATTTTAAAATACCTAGTACCTGCCTAGCTAAAGACTTTTTTTTTATTAACTGTGGATTACTGTATATGGGAACTTGTTTCAAAAAGAGTTGATTAACAGGCTGAAAAAAAAAAGAGGAAAATAGAAGAGTTAACATGCAAAATGTTTATGAGTACTGATAAATGTTTTTAAGAAAATAGTCAACAACAGCAGCAGCAACAACAACAACAAAGAAAGCATTGATAAAAATGTCACAGCCATTCAAGCATGGATATTCTTGCTTAGTAGAGATACAAATATCAATATGCTTACTAATATAATACAGAAACCAGAGAAATATTTTGAGGAATCTGTTATTCAACTGACAGAGGCTAGGAAAAAATACAGTTCTCAGTTCTGAAGCAGAAGTTATTGTTTTAAAACAATTGGCCTTTGAGAATAATAAACCTGTTTGTCCGTCACTTCTAATGACAATTTAAAATATGAACTTATTTTTGATTTTATTAAAGCATTGCTGAAGTTGCTACTTCATGTCTTTAATAATGTAAGAGTCCTAGTCAGTGTTTTTCTTATCAAGGAAAAATAATTAGCAAGCAGGCCTGGCTCTCAAATGTTATTCATGTCACAAGGCAACGAGAAATGTCCCAAAATGGCAGAAGGCATCATACGTTTTCATGTTCTTTGTCCTAAGCAGAGCAGAAATCCAAAAAGGTCTTGCACATTGTGTCTTCCTTGTCTGAAATGATGCCATTGGCATAAAAAGTGCCAAACTAGTTTTCATAAAAATAATGCCACTACTAGCCGGGGGTGGTGGTGCATACCTTTAATCCCAGCACTTGGAAGGCAGAGGCAGATAGATTTCTGAGTTTGAGGCCAGCCTGGTCTACAAAATGGGTTCCAGGACAGCCAGGGCTATACAGAGAAACCCTGTCTCAAAAAAAAACAAACAAAAAAAACCCAACAACAACAACAACTTATCATTTCCTACTCTAATATCTAATAATACAGGAATCATAAATAACCAGGAAAATTGGGTGAAGGACCTACCCTAGTCTTTCTTTGAATTAGAAATATCCCCACTATGTTTTAACATTATGACCTGTGAATCTGTAATAAGGGTTTTTAAAAGCTTGACCTGACTGTTTCTACTTCTGTTCCCTCACTCCACTTGCCAAACTTCACCCCAATGTCCCACGTCTAGGGAATGAAATTCTGCAGCCCTTATGTCTTCTAAACAAATGATGAACTTGGGCCACTGAAAGTGAGCCAAACACACCTTCCTTGCATGAAGATTACTCTGTCATGTCTTGCAGCACAAAAATGGAAATGTGGTTAACACACATGACCATGTTATATAATCAAATCATTAATTTCAATGTAAAATTATCTTTACAAACAACAAAATATTTATATATAAAGTATGCAGTATAAGGGAGAGAGAGAGAGAGAGAGAGAGAGAGAGAGAGAGAGAGAGAGAGAGAGAGAGACATACACACTTCCCATCTGGTTCCATGACAATAAAATAAATTATAATTTTCTTTCTCTATAAACGCACACACACAAACACACACACACACATATATCAGTTACACACACACAATGCATACTTGCTGTGAAACATTGTATATTTAAAAGGAAAAGTAAAATGTAATCAACTCAAAGGAGAAGCATAGACTATCACACAGACTTTTCTCACCTATGCAAATCACTCACTATTTTTCAAGATTTCAGAGACACGTTTTCTCAAAGTCTTAAGAAGTGATTGTATTTAGAATTATGGTCCCAAATATGGGCAAAATGATTGGAGACTCTTTGTTTTTCTAATCACAATACCTGACAGAAGTGAATTATGAGAGCAAAGTCAAGTCCATTGTAGTGGAAAAGCATAGCTTAGTTCACAGTAGCATACACTGGTACTGGGCGCTCCTCACATCAAGGATGACCAGGAAACAGAGTCTTGTCCAAATTTTCATATTTTCACCAGAATTAATCTATATGCATTGAATATTTCTTGTATTCTATGTGTTCTGCAGACTCCAAAATTATTTCCACTGCCTGTGAATCAAAAATACAATCAGGAGTCTTTGGGAGAATTTTCAGACTTAAAACCTAAAAATGAATTTTACAAAGAATTTCTTGACAACTACACAAACTAGAAAGGCTACACTGTGTATACCTGGGTAATAGTATTTTAAAATCCAACAGGTAACAAAATTTCATAAAGAAATCATGTTAGTGCTTGCTTCGGCAGCACATATACTAAAATTGGAACAATACAGAGAAGATAAGCATGGCCCCTGCCCAAAGATAATACACAAATTTGTGAAGCGTAAATAAAAAAAAAATAAATCATGTTAAATCATACAAGAATTTACTAGAAAAAGCAAATTTGAATCCATTGGCATGTCTGATATTGGACATAGCTCAACATGGATGAGAACAGGAAAAGTTTCAGCAACATGCTCTGGTTAGGTTTATGTGAACTTGATATAAGCTAGAGTCACTTGGGAAGTGACACTCAAGAAAATGACTGAAACTTTTCCTGTTCTAGTACATTTTGTTATCTAGTTCTGATAGTGGACACAGATCAATATCAGAAAGGCAGAAGGAGCTATGTCTAACTTAAGGGCATCTATAAACTGAGCCACACTTGCTAAAGAACAACATGTATTACCAAATCTTACTAACAGAAGAAATAGTGCTTAAAGCTTTCTCTGGGTTGATTAAAGTGGCCTCCTTGTTTTAATCCCTTTTTTTGAAATTTAACAATTGTCATTTACCAAGAAGTGAAGCAAGAAAGAAAGTGAAGCAAGTGAAGGGACCATGAAGAAAGGCTTTGGTAGGCTGGGTATGAGTAAGGTCCTGTGAGAGCCACAAACACATCTGCTTCCTCCTTCTGCTCAAAGGTAGAATGTTCCACTCCCTATTTCTCTGTGAATAGTCACCAGAGGAACATAATCCTTTCAGCTTGGGTGGTTGGGACATATCAAATCCAGAAACTTACCCCTCACTCACACTGCACAGAATCTGCATTTGATTAAATCCTGATTGTTTATTCACCTGAAATTTAAGAAGTACTAATCTAGAAATCCATCACTTTCTTCCTCCATGACCTTAATCCATTAGGCAAATGTCACATGGAAGGATATTTTGATTCTGAGTTTAATGAACCACTGTATTCCTGAAGGCAGAAGGGACTTGAGGACACTTGATGAAAAGAACATAGTTAAAGGTGAAAGAGAAAGGATGAAGAAGAAGAAAGGACTCAGGGAGAAAAGAAGTGTATTTGGTATAAGATAAGTTGTTTGTAAATCTGTTTGTGTTAAAAAACAGAATCTATACACTGATTTATCAACCACAAATCTTTCTGGACCTTATTGTACTGATCTCTGCCTATTTCCAGGTTCAGTGACAAGTTACTGTTTGCTAGAAGTCTAATCTGAACTTTGCAGCTGCACTGGCACCTGATAAGTTATAATTCAAATGTTTAAGATTTTATAACTCATTATAAGGAGGATTCAGGACTTTCACTCATAAATTCATGACTGCCTTAGCTCTTTCACTAATCATTGTTTAAACTTCAAAATAGGAATTAAATTAGCATATGTTCTTCCTGAACATATGGAAATTGTAGGATGTGCTGCATAAAAAATTACATAGCCTGTCAATTTTGCCAGGAAAAAAAACCAAAAATTTATGTTTATAATATTAAAATAATGTAAATTAAAGTAATGTCTTAAAAACTGTTTGTCTAAAACACTTGGGATTCTAAATAATACAGATAAAGCATAAAATGTTATTCTCCAATGTGAATTAAATAAGCAAAGAGGTAGACATGACAAAAGTTTACATATCATGGGTTTACTTCTTGGTGTTTTTTTAAACCCGTTTCTTTCTATTGCTGTTCTCAAGTTTGTGTTATCCACACTTTATAAGTTTTCTGTGATAAGGATCAAGCTTTATTCTGATGTGCATGACTCTCCAGTTTTCCTTCCACATTTATTCACCAATTCATAATTTTGTGTCCTTTCTGCATAACTAAAATGATTAATACTGTTTTTTTAGTTCTGAACTCTTCTATTATATACTATTGTGTTATATTTTATTGTATTCTACTCCACTATATTCTATTCTATTCTATTCTATTCTATTCTATTCTATTCTATTCTATTCTATTCTATTCTATTCTATCCTATCCTATCTTTTCCTATCCTATCCTATTCTTTATTTCTATCCTGTCCTATGTGTCTATATAACAAAAATTTTGTTTGGGTTACTATGTCAAGGTACTTGAAATCAGATATTGTTATACACAACGAATAATAAGTGCAATTAAAAATAAAATTCCAGGGCATAGTGGTACATGTTTTTAATCTCAGCACTCAAGAGGCAGAGAAGGTGGATCTCTTTAAATTTGATACTGGCCTGATATATTCCAGACCTGCCAGGACTATTTAGTGAGACTTTGTTTTAATATAGATCTGTTTGTTTGTATCTATCTATCTATCTATCTATCTATCTATCTATCTATCTATCTATCTATCTATCACTAAGTAAATAAATAAGCAAGCTACTGAAAATCAGTGCAGTTATCCTAAACCTCTCTCCGTGTCTTAATCTGTGGTTCCCACATTCTGTTGTTTCATTCTTTCTCACTGGATTAAGAACATTCCCCTACAAGGGCCAATTTCAATAGAATGGATTCAGGAATCTTTCATTCTTATCCCCTTTGCAAAAATTTCCACTCTCCTTTGTCAGTGAAACCAGCACTTTCCCCATCATCCACCTTTTAGGATAGTGCCTTTCCAGACATCCCCAGTGCATTTCTCACAGACCCTATTATTCTATATTAGGCAAGGTTTTATGATTGGGTTAATGTTCCAATCCTACTGCTAGAAGCCATTCCTTGTTACAGAAGATGACCAGTTTAGAGTCTGTCTTTGTGTTTTACAGCTGGAAACACACACCAGGACCAAGGCAAGTCTTACAAAGGACAGCATTTAATTGGGGCTGATTTACAGATTGAGAAGTTCAATCTATTATCATCAAGGTGGGAGTATGACAGCATCTAGGCAGGCATAGTTCAGGCAGAACTAAAAGTTCTACTTCTTTACTGAAAGGCTGCTATTGGAAGACTTACTTCCAGGCAGCCAAGGTGAGGGCCTAATGTCCACACCCACACTGAAACACCTACTCCAACAATGCCACAGCTCCTGGGTCACTCTTATAGATTATAGGGAGTTGCTACTGCACTAAGGTTTTCACACTGCCCCTAAGATATCCCGCAATCACAGTCATCTTTCCCAGTACTTTCTCCCTCTGTCTATCACACCCCTTCCTACCTAATCCCTCTTGTTCACATCCTCATCTTCTCCCAATCTACCTATAATGTGATTATCGTGATTGATAATGAAGATTTGGAGGGATGAACCCACTGTGGTAGATGCCACTTCTGGGTAGCTGGTATAAGAAAAGAAATTGAGCAAGCCACAGAAAGCAAGATATTAAGCAGCATCCCTCCAAAGCCTGTGCTTCAGTTTCTCCTTCCTAGTGGCTTAGGTTACTGATAGACTACAATCATAGCATGAAAGCCAAATGAATCATTTTTTTCCTCAAGGTGTTCTTGGTTATTATGTTTATCACAGCAAAGAAAGAACACTAGGAAATATTTTGTGTTTCTTTTCATATAGTGTGGGCATTATGGCTTTGTGGGTATTATGTGTTTTGAATCTGGAATCTCCCAGATTGGAGAGTTTCCTCTCCACTTACCTAAATTACAAAAAAAAAAAAAAAATCAAAAGACAAAAAAACTATTTTCAAAACTTCTATTTTGCTATTGTGTTCACATACACAACTTCATTTTCAACATACAGAAAAAGCTTCTGTTAAAGTTAGTTTTACCTAATTCTTCAAAGCAGCTTAGGGTAATGTTTACAGTTTTAACAAATAGCTTTTGATTAATTATCCCCTTCTTAATCACTGAAGAACTCTTTCATGATATCTATCCAGTCAGGGAGATAAGGCTTGGAAAAAGCATTATAGCACATGACAGATCACAGAGATGATAATCCTAGGAAGAAATTTTGGGAGTTGTCCATCTTGAGAGCTTTTCAAATGTTTGGTTTCTCAGCAAATGTCAGAGTTCACTGAAGCCTTAGCCACTGTTCATTGTAGAGGTGGTCATCCAAAGAACACACTGATGCTGATATTTATAGAGAGTGGAAATGACAAAGAGAATTAAATTTTCATTTACACTCCAGAGATCCTAGAGACTTTACATTGGTGTCAGTAAATATGAAGTTGTTGTATTTCAAACCTTTTAATAATTTCAGTTCAAAACATATTCCTATGGCAAAATTCATTCTACTTAAGACATAGCATAATTTCCATTGAAAATTCCCACCATGATTGACTATAAAGAAAGTTACTTTGCTATGGTTTGTCTACTTTTCTCCATTGTTCTTTGACAGTAATCATTTATGGGAAAAAAAAACAATAGAACAGAACATAGACAAGTTGGTGTCTCAAGTGGGATCTACCAAGGGTAGCCTCTATATCAATGGGAGAGTTAATGACTTGTGCTGAAACTATTTCATTACCAGTATTTGTACTTTCTTTAAAGTATGTCTGTGAAACATTCTGCATACATCTGAGGACTGCATCTTGGGTTACTATTTATCAAAAGAATACAGTGCTGGCAGTAGGGACTATATAGGTCTCTTGGAGCCACATGCTCTGGTTCCTTGAGACTGTGCATCTCACCTGGCTTCTCTCATACCATGTTACAGTTCCACCATTCTTCCCAGCTTTATTCTGTTGGTATAGAGTTGAAAATGGTTTTAGATGAATGTGTGTAAGAGTTTTGTTGAAGAAACCAAATAATTACTTTGCGTTTCATATAAGCTGGCTTTTGAAAAGTGCAGAGGTATTTCCAAGTCTTAGAAGATGATATGATCAACTTTCTGGTATGTAAGGTGGCAGATGGACAATATACATCAGATAACCTGAGTTTTCCTGACAACTTGTACTGTATTATGCTAATAAATATTTCCCAGCAGGTTTAAATGTGGTGGCTACTGAGAACAATGTGTTTTGCTCATGCAATCAGAAACATATTTTGGTTTTTGTAAGCCAAACCAAAGAATCCTGAAGCCGATAAGAATGCTATAAGCTATTCCCATTAATCAACAAAAGTTTAAAAATTTGCCCCTAGTCTTTTCAAGCATCCTTTCCAGATGTTTGTATTTGTGATAATCTGAAATTTCTCTTTACATAAAACACACTACTATATTCTATAAAGAAAATTTACTGGAGAATCACAAAAGTGTTCAGGTAACCAAACTTATAAAAGTAAATACAGTTTCCCTTTTGCTTTTAGAGTGAGATAATTTCCTATTGGGGCTATGAAAGTGAAGAGCATGAGGTAATGACTGAGGATGGTTATCTCCTCTTAATCTTCCGGATTTCATGTGGAAAGAATGAGAAAAAGGATTCATACAACAGTGACTGACAAAAAGTGCTTGGAGTGAAAGGCATGCTGTGAGAAACCTTCTAATACTCCTCCCCTCATGAGGAGTCCCCAGACCTCCCTGGCTTCCACATGCAAAGCTAGATACCTGTGCTGTGTAACTCCTTCTGTGGGAGCTGATGTTATTAGAAGAAAAACACCACCGGTCATGTGAATTTAGATTTCTGTGCTCAGAATTTAGATAAAAGATCAAAATTCCTGCTGGAATGGCCAAGAACATCCAGCACTGACTATAACGCTTGTATCACTCACTGCAACACTTGAGTTAGAATTCTAATGGCAGGTGCATCTGGTTCATTTTTACTAAATATCTAAATGCTCAAGGATTTTTTGTTGGAGTTATTTATTAAATATTTTTCACATTATCTTTTGCTTAGAAATTTTATAAATTGAAAACATTTAGTAGTGAAATTCATATTTACTCAATAAGGAGCAGGAAAAAGAAAGTAACTGTGAGTCCAGTGATTATTTTACTCTGAGGAAAACAAGTGATATTTATGGTTATCAAATTAGGATAACCAACTGTTAATTCTATTTGGATTATAACTGCACTATTATAAATAAACAAGCTGATAATAAAAACAAGCAAACAACAACAAAAACAAACAAACAAAACAAAACCCCCCAAACCAAAAATCAAGCCTTGTTGCCTTTAATCATGGCACTGGTCAGGCAGAAGCAGGTCGATCTATAAGAGTTCAGGGCAGGGGCTGGTGAGATGGCTCAGTGGGTAAGAGCACCCGACTGCTCTTCAGAAGGTCTGGAGTTCAAATCCCAGCAACCACATGGTGGCTCANAACCATCTGTAACAAGATCTGACTCCCTCTTCTGGAGTGTCTGAAGACAGCTACAGTGTACTTACATATAATAAATAAATAAATAAATAAATAAATAAATAAATAAATAAATAAATCTTTTTTAAAAAAGAGAGAGAGTTCAGGGCAATCCAGGCCAACTAGGACTATATGCTGAGATGATGGCACAATGCAAAAACAAACAAACAAACAAAAATAAAACATTAGTCAGAAATAATAACAACCCCCCAATCAATCAGTAATATGATAACTTAATTTTACATTATCAATCAAATATTTCCCAGAAGGAGATAGGTGTTAAAGAGGATGAGGAAGGGTGAAAATCGAGAAAATTGCAGGGCAATACATATGAAATATAATGTGCTCCATTATTTTGCATTCTTAAAAACCAGTAATAAGTAACAAATGCTTTTTGTTTTCTTTTCAGCCACGAAGTCAGTCGTGTATTTGTTGCATGGATTGACTGTATCTGCTAATTATTGTGTTCTTGGCCCTTCCAGTAACTTCCTAGCCTTCCTTCTGGGAGATGCTGGCTTTGATGTGTGTCTGGCAAACAGCAGGGGCAATAACAATGCCAGGAAACATGTACACCTAGACCCAGATTCTGATGAATTCTGGGCTTTTAGGTAAGAGAAAAGGTCTTTTATCTTGGTATAGTTTCCTTCAAACAGTCTTTAATGTATTTATGTTGTCACAGATTTACTCAGCTTGACCAAAAGAATACCACTAAAATGTCATAAATAATGAATAATGTTTTGAGTCTTTATTTTATTGTGTATCTGTGTATGTCTGTATGTGTGTAGTGTGTGTGTAGAGCTGTATGTGTGTGTGTGTGTACATGTATGTCTGCATATGTGTTTGTAATTTGTATGTCTCTGTGTCTGTGTATGTCTGTATGTGTTTAGTGTGTGTGTGTGTGCATGAATGTGTGCCTCTGTAACATGTCTGTTTTATGTGTTCTTGCCTTCCTGTGTACTATGTATGCATGTGTGTTCATACATGTGAGTGTAGAAGTCATAGGATTTGTATTTATCAAGATGGAGCTGGAGTTTAGGTGTTTGTGAGCTGTTATTTAGAGCAGTAAGTGTCCTGAAACACTGAGAAATCTCCAGCTCCTTGAATAGTATTTTTAAAGGTTGATAGGTTAATAGGTTAAAAGGTTGCTTAAAATTATATATTGTTTATTTAGTTTAAGATAAAAATTAAAATTTATATATCATTTCTGTAAATCTATTTACTTGTAGCTACTAATCATTTTGCTTCTTCATCTTGTTATTTTAGAAAATATTTTATTGAAGTTTATTTGAATAGATAAGATGTTCATGTTCCATGCATTCTGTTTGATAAGTATAGACCCAGATTTCAATCATCTGTATATTTTTCTTTTGTTGTAGTTTCTCCTATTTTTATGAAAATATAGTAGGGAAGGAATAAAATGAACAAAATACATAAGATTCATTTCTATCACAAAATGTCAGAAGATCTATGTGAAACATGTCCCTTTTTTCTTAAAGCTCTTCCTGTTTTCCTTTTACAGTATTTACCCACTTTACTGAAAAATTTAACATAACTTACCCAAAAAGAAATAAAAACTATTTTTCATACATATATTATAGGAGTGCCATTAAATATATTTCACATAATCTCTGGAATAGAACAAATGCATTTAGAGATATACTTGGTCATTTAATTGACTCTGATCTCTGGCTCTGGTCAAAGTGCACCAAGAGATCATGCCAAGACATTGTGGGTATTTTAGGAAGCAGGGGGTGACATAGTGAAGGATCTGCAGGAGATATTTGATCAGCGTTGTCTCAGCAGTCGTGTATCAATTTGGGAATTATTTTCAAGTCAGGATTTACCCTGCAAGGATAATGTTCAATTACTATAATTAACAAAATCTCTCCATTTTTGTTTTATACAGTTTTGATGAACAAATAGCATATGAAATCCCAGCCACCATTGATTTCGTTTTGAACAAGAAAAGACAAACACAACTTTACCATATTGACCATTCCAAGGGTGTCTATTTTGGTATGCGGAGAGAGACTAAAATCTGAACACATTGTAATTTTTATCACAAACCACACAAATATTCTTTAGCAATAATTTCATATTTAGGAATGACATCTTGTAAGTAGGTAGAAACATTCAGACTGACCAGAACTTCAAAATCCAGTTGTTACAGCAGTTAAATTTTTCAGACATTCATGTTTGCTGTTGCTTGATACATAGTCTTGCTATGTAGCAGTCTAGCCTCAACCATGCAACTACTCACTCCAGTTCTCAGAGGCTGAGATTACAACCATGGACAACTGTACCTGGATAAATTTTTTCAAAATAACAGAAAGAGAAAGAGGCACATTTTTTCCTTTAATCATTATAATTTCATACATAAAAGATAGTTCAATTCACTGTACTTTCCAAAGTCAAGTTTAAAATGTATTGTTTTTAAGTCCTTAATTGATTTCTTAAAGGAAAATTGATATATGCACAATGCTTTTTAATTAATTAATTTTATTAAGTTATCTTATCTATCTCCTTTTTTGTATGTTTATGTATTTATTTATTTATCTATCTATCTTCATTTATTTATTTAATTAATTCTTGGGGACACTCAGAGCATTTACTTGCAGAGGACCTAGTGAGCATCCACAGAGCTTTGAGTAGTATTGTACTGGACTGGTCAAGGACATGCTAGTTTATATATTGTTAATATTCAGAAAGAAAAAAAAAACTTGGTTCTAAACCTTATGTTACCTTGGAAAACATTTCTAATCAATTTCATGCCACTTTAAAAAATTACAGTGTTGCTCTTCACCCTCTTCTCTTCCCCTTCTTCTCTTCCCCCTCTTTCTCTCTTTCTCCTTCTACCTGCTACCCCCCCCATTCCCTCATAATAAACCTCTCCCACGTGGAACACCTTGGCATAGTCTGCTGCCTGGTTTATCTGCCCAAATATAAAACTGGTGCCAGAAACCTGGGAATGATTGATCAAGCGGAAAAAAAACAGCCGCCACACCAGCACCTGGTGTACCTGAGGGGCACGCAGTGGACACAGCGGCAGGTACCGAACACGGCATCCATGGTAAGATCCCCACTGCCTTGTCTTGTAGCCAGTGTGCAGCTTGGCTCCAGCGGCTCCGCTCCAGCGGCTCAGAGGCTCAGCTTGCAACTACCCCTTCTCCTCTCTGAGCCAGAACTCTTGGTGGCCCCACATTCTAGCACCTAAGCAGTTGCTTGAGGAAAGACCCGACTAGGGCTCATGCAAAGGCCAGGGGTGATGGAGAGCAACTGTCTGCCATTTCTACCACGTGACCTGCCGCTGTCCCGGGGCACAGAAACTTTAAACTGAGTCAGCTGTGCCATTCCCACGTGCCTTAAAGGCCAGGCTTCCACGTTCCCATTTTACCGGTTTGCAAAACCTCTCACACAGACACCGGCATACTATCGTCAGGGCCTGTCAGCGGGGAGTAGCCTCCGGTTCGCAGAACAGAGACTGGCCAGCTCTGCCTAAGGACTAAGAGGCTAGACCCCATCTGACATAGCAGAGACACCACCCATGATCTTCCGTACAGGCCCCCAGTGGTTCGGGCCCCCAGCGGATCAGATGCTGCTCTTTCCGTACAGGCCCCCAGCGGGTCGGGCCCCCAGCAGGTGGGTTGAAATCCCTGGCCAGGGTGGAGCACTTAGCACAGTAAGTCCAGGACTTACTGGGTGGCCACTAGAGGTCCTCGTGATGACTTGGGTACTCTAGCCTGGTTGATTTCCTTTTTGGTTTCTGAGTTGTTCTCTGGGATGCTGGTAAGAACACCAGGAACCTCCAGAGCATGGGCAACCACATGTCTTCAGAGAAAACCTTGAGTCATTAAAGTTCACACCTCCTTTAAAGGCATCAAAATTGATATCTCTTTGCAATAAAGTCTGGACTCAGTATTTATGGCCAATTAATGGCACCTTAGACCCAGTTGGTTTAAGGGATCTTAATACATACTGCCAGCAAGCCGGTAAATGGGAAGAGCTTACCTATGCATCTATCTTCATTCCAGTCCTGCTATGTGTTCTTCCTGATCTCCAACTCAACTCCTGTTAGCCATGACGGTACTACACCCAGCTTACGAACCACCTCCTTTCCACCATAGGCCTGCTTCTGCGTTGTTTAGAACCCAAACTGCTACCTCGGCTTC
>NW_018391815.1:36856-38144 GCF_900095145.1 Mus pahari | reverse complement strand
ATACTTGGTGTCAGTTTGTGGAGCTATTCNAACACTCCTGGGGGCAACAAGAACAGATTCACCCATTTATCAGATGATTCTTGGCAAAGATTTCCTAGGATCTACTGAAGAGCTTGGTTAACCCTTTCAATACCATCTGAGCTTTGGGGCTTACAAGCAGAGTTCAGGTAATATTTTATCGCTAGAGCTGTGGATAT
The DNA here is from genome assembly GCF_900095145.1 of Mus pahari. Taxonomy (NCBI): domain Eukaryota; kingdom Metazoa; phylum Chordata; class Mammalia; order Rodentia; family Muridae; genus Mus; species Mus pahari. The sequence continues at coordinate 37,947 of NW_018391815.1, read as the reverse complement.
AGATTGTCACTTGTGTACATAAAGGTTAACCTGTGAGTCTTAAATGAACCAAAGTGACCAAATCTTCAGACAGTGCCCTTTAGTGACATGTGTTTGACTACTCTGTAATCATTTCAACCCCAGTTGCTAAAGATTCTATCTAGTACATGAAGGTGTGTACAAAAAGTAACACCTATTTGAAGCTTCCCCAAGGAAACAAAAGAGTATATTCTACCTTCCAGCCCTCACTGGGATAGGAGCACATCCTCTGCATTGCTCCAAGTTGTGTAAAGAATGAGTGCAGCAGCTCTGTGAAGACCATAGCCCTGATATTCTTGCTTTACTGTAGGTAAGTCTCTACCCAAGAACAGTCGAGTTACCATTTACAAAGTCACATCCCTCCCTGGATGGAATGAGTCATGTATTTCCTGATTTTTCTTAACTGCAGGACCTAGAGTAAAAACTTGTTTTCCACATTGGTCCATGACCATGTTCTGTTGCCCCCTTTTCATGGCAGAATGATGTATATATAAGTTTCATATCCTCTGTTTTTGGAAGGATCTGCACTCTCCTCGGGATCTATCTGCAATGCTGTCTTCTTTGCTTTTTTCTGTGCTGGTATATTTCCTTGAGAAATATGAGACATGAATGTCCTTCTGAGGGCCCTTCTAGTAGATGACTGACCTTTTCAAAATCTTTGACATAAATCAATGGATTTAAAGTCTTTTTTTGCTTATGTTTGCTTATATTTTACGGGTCAGATGTTGGCCAACCCTTAAGTAGGTTCTAGGAATCAAACTCAGATTGCCAGTCATGCATAGAAAGGGCTTTTGCTGCTTGATCCACCACTTCACTCCACCCTCATCCTTATCTCCATATTCCTTAGTAGCAGTATTCAAATTGTTAAGACCTAGGTAAAATAGCAAGGCCAAGATAGAATATTAAGGCCTAAGTAAAAATGTTAAGGCCTAGGTAACACTTTCCTTGCTAGCCTGTCATTTTGTGCAGTTACTAATATTATAAGGAAACTTTCTCAAGTGTTGCTTCTCCTGTCATTAGGAAACTTTCTAATGCCAAGTTGATTACATTTTCTTTTCTGTTCTGTGCCCTTG
>NW_018391815.1:34873-36253 GCF_900095145.1 Mus pahari | reverse complement strand
AGTCATGGTGCCATTTTACACTCTAAAACTTGCCATGACTTGTGGGGCAGTGAGCTCTGGACTGACAGGCTGGTACCCAGAAGAGCACAGTTCTTCAACATTGGTGACCTGGTAGGTGGAGAATTCTGCCTGCATGGGACTGCAGGTATTCAGCCATACCTCCTGGGCCCCTGGCTCCTACTGCAGCCACAGCCTCCCACAGTCACCCTGCAGGAAGGTGTGTGCCTATCAGTCACATGGGCAATGCCCCAAGCTCCTGATATTCTGTGTGGGCTCCACACTAACAGTTACCTGGCATCATCCAGGTTCCTCTCCACAATTACTTGGCAACAGCCAATTAGGCCCGGCCCACTCTAAAAGTGGCTATTTTTCCCCTTCTCCCTCTTACCATCTTACCATCTTACCCTCTTACCCTCTTACTCTCGTGTCTCTCTTGTTCTTGCTTCCCACTTTCTCTTCCTCTCCCCATCCTCTTCTAGGTTCTCTCCATGTGGCTATAGCCGGCCTCTCTGCTTCCTTGCTCTCCTCCTCCTTCTGCCTTTCTAAAATAAATGCTTTAAAACCATGGACTGCCTCTTCTCATTGGGAACCACCATGCTGGAGAAATGGAGAAAGGGAACACCCACATAGAAGCATGATAAAGGGGAATGGCATGGGGGTTTACAGAGGGGAAACTTGGAAAGGGGATGAAATTTGAAAATCAAATAAATAAAATATGCAATTAAAAAAAGAGTAAATTGGTGATAGAGAAAAAAAAAGAATTTGGAGTCATCTTAATAAGGAGTCAACAGCACCTTAAGAATACACCTAAAATCTCTAGGATGAAAAGAAGCAAATACATTTTTCAAATGGATGACTGCTCTGCTGAATATACACCCACATGCCAGAAGAGGGCATCAGATCCTGTTATAGATATTTGTGAGCCACCTTGTGGTTGCTGGTAATTGGACTCAGGTCCTCTGGAAGAGAACCAGAACTCCCAAATGCTGAGCCACCTCTCCAGCCCAATACCACATACCAAACTTAAATCAAGATATGTAAACTATAGAAAAAGTCCCATAATGCCTACAGAAACAGAAGTAGTCATTAGAATCATCCCAAAGCCCCCCCAAAAAATACAAAACAAAACAGCAAAAGTAATGTCATTGTTTCTCTAATCTGCTTTATCTCAAACCACTAGCAAACCAGATGCCTCCAAACCTTTTCATCTACAGGTCCATGAAACAAATGTTACGGCAAGTAGTGTGGAACTACATATTTTAGGCCCATGGTATCACTCTGTAATAGCCCTGTCCAGGCTATTGGATCCTGTCACTTCAGGTTGTTCCACTTGGTACGAGCTATGTTGGCTACCATGAGTTTAGTGAAAGAAGCAGAGAA
>NW_018391815.1:24568-34508 GCF_900095145.1 Mus pahari | reverse complement strand
GAGGAGATGGAGAAAGTACCCAAGGAGCTGAAAGGGTCTGCAGCCCTATAGGAGGAACAGTATGAACTAACCAATACCCTCAGATCTCATGTTTCTAGCTACATATGGAGCAGAAGATGGCCTATTCAGCCATCACTGTGTGGAGAGGCCCTTGGTCTTGGGAAGATTATATGCCCAAGTGCAGGGTAATGCTAGGGCCAGGATGCAGGAGTGTGTAGGTTGGGGAACAGGGCGGTAGGAGGGTATAGGGGACTTTAGGGATAGCATTTGAAGTGCAAATGAATAAAATCTCTAATAAAAACTCAAAAAATGTGATAAAAAAGAGATCTGTCTAGACCCAAAAGACACTCCACATCCCATGAAAGATTCTGAGGCAATACTCTGCATGGTTGGGAACATCATCATTAAACACGGATCCAGGGATATAGGGGCTTCAGCAGATATTGCACCTGAAATGATTTGGACCCAAGACTTATAGGCCAAATACATCGTGGAAAAGAAGACATGTAATCTCAAACCAGGAATGTCACAATGCACATGTAAATTTTATGATCTATAGAGAAGGAGGGCTCATTACTGCTGGCAGAAAGAACATTAAAAACAAAGAGAAGTTCTTGGATCTCCTGGAAACTCTTTGCCTTCCTAAAGTTGTTTCTTGGTTTCAATGCTGAGAACATCAACTTAAAAACTCCCTTGAGGCCACGAGTCACCAGGGAATTGACTTGGCTGCCCAAAAATTTNCCCAAAGACCAGTGAGGTCTACTGACATTCAGGTGACATAATGTGANTNACTGCTGCCTGAGAATCCATAGTATAACCAAGGGCATATAGGGAATATAAAAATATCCAAAGGCTAGAAGAACTTAAAGGATGGTGGTGGAAGAAAGAAGGAAGGATCATTCTGCCAGCAACTATTGGCAAGAATCTGGAAACTAACTTTCACCAGGCTAACAGACTGGGGTCAGAGACACAGTGTATTTCTGACTACTCCACCATCACCATAGCCAACTCTGAGCCTTGATTTTTATGTCTTAAAAAGATGAGCTACCCATGCTCACACCCTAAGAAACTCTCTACATTAACCACTTGACTTGTAGTGAAGCAGAGAGACCTCTCTAGCTTTGGAAGTAGAAGGTAACAAGGGGTATTCCCTGGATAAAATGAGAGAGTCCATTGTTCTTTTTTTTTTTCACTGAAAACTCCCATGTTCTTGGCAATAGAAGAACTCAGGTACAGTGGGAATATAAAATTGTTCAGGCACCTCAGAAACTTCTCTAAATGGGGCAAGCTGGTAAGCAGGTACACCATGATAATTCCCAGTGACATCATCAGTAGTCACATTCCTGGAAAATCTCTTGTATCCAGGAGAACCCTTGAATCTTCTGTGATGTCACCATTGTTCTGGTGACACCAACTGCCTGTGGTGTATTCCTTTAGAGCCTATTTGGGTTCACAAACAGGCATATTGCCCATGCTGCACATGGTATTTTGGGGAGAAAATACAATACACACAGAGACCAGACTTAGGCAGGAGGAGGCCAGCTTTCTGTCATGTTGGGAAATGGGAAGAAAGAAATGGTCCTAGGGAAGGCACAGTGAGGCCTGGGTTAAGTAGTATGGACTACATTATTAGATAAGAACTGACAATACCCTCCAATTTTTCTTGCATGGGAGAGCTTATGCATTTCAAGCTAGGGGATTTGCAATAGGGAGGGAGGAATGTGCTTCATGATCTAGCTGGGGATCTAGTTGAGGAACCCAGCTTGAAGATAGCTATGCTGCTCTTTCAGGGATTCTCGGTGTCTGTAGACTTTCCTCTTGCTCAGACTTCTGTGTGGGACTAAACATGGTGTCTCCATTCCCTGCCCTATTATCTCTACAAATTTACCAGTGTTTATCAAACTACATGATCTGTTAGAAAGGCATCACCCCAACTCTCCACCACCATTAACCAGGAGCAGAGAATGAAGAGGATGGAGAAGCTCGAAATGGGTCTCCAGAAGTACAAAAATGACAGAAACAAACTCCAGGGAATCCTGTTCAATTATACTAACAAGGATTTGAGCAACAGGAAGTCATTATGTCCAGTTCTTTGCTAAATGTCTTGGGCCCTCTGTGTTAACACCAGATTCCCTCATATCTCACCCTCATATCCCAGGAGGTTACAACACCAGGCTGTCCACATATCCACGCTCATTTTGCTGATTGGATTTTTACACAGAACTTCAAGTTCTGATACTAGTGATACGGGCCTCGGGCATTTTAATTCCTCCAAAAGTAAATCAGAGCCTGTGGTATGCAGTCTGTGGATGAGGGTAGTAATGTGTGAGCCCTAATACTGCATTGTAAGATGAGGAGAGAGGAGAGAGGAGAGAGGAGAGAGGACAGAGGACAGAGGACAGAGGACAGAGGACAGAGGACAGAGGACAGAGGACAGAGGACAGAGGACAGAGGACAGAGGAGAGAGGAGAGAGAGGGGGGGCGCAAGCAGTTATTTATGTGAGGTTTTGTTCAGTCTTTCTCTAACATATTCCCTTGAGTCTCTCACTGAACCTGAGACTTCCTGTTTTGTTTGAGCTGTCTGAAGAACATCTTTGTATCTTCTGCCACCTGCCAGGCAGAGATCATAGAATGGTTTGGTCTCAATTAATTGTTACAAGTTTCAACTGTTCATATCTAGGAAGATCATGGTGGCATTTTCTATAATTTTATGAAACATTTTACTGATTTGGGTTTTTTGTTTGTTTGTTTGTTTTTCTAAGTGACAATTCATTAACAAGGAGGAAGCCAATGCTCTCTGTTATAGGTGTCAGACACACAACTTGGCCCACTATCCCTTCTCATGAGCTTTATCTCATCATGATGGAAAATTCAGGGAGAAGTAGTAGGGAGGGGGTGGACCAAGGTGGGTCTTACCCAAGGAACCTGGGCTCCATGTTATCCACAGTTGTGGGTTTCAACCATTAATGCCTTAGTAAACCAAGAGAAACCATGTTACCAACACTTAAAACATAGTTACTCCAGCACAGCCTTCCCAAATCTTACCATGTGACCTCAGATTCTCCTTCCCAGTCCTTCCCTCATTCATTACAACTTCCAGACACTGGGTTTGAAGGCCCACCCATGTGAGGAATAACCACGAAGCAGGCATGGTACTCTTGGAACCAGAGTATAATATGGGGCACAAAGGGGGTGATCAAAAACAGCTAGCTGCAGACATGAGACAAAACCGGACTCCAAGGATCTGGGTGGTCCTATTTAAAGATCACTTAGGAACCTAAACCACCAGCCTATCATTCTAACATGGGAGTGTGGGGCTCTTTAAGTCAAGGGGCAGCAGTCCAAGAACCCCGGAGTTGCAAAATATAGTTCCCTGGCCTGGTGGGAAAGCATTACGGTTGGTTGAGGGACCTGAAAGGCCAACTTACCTGGATACTCATGACTGGCTATCTACAGGTCCTCAGAATCCAGTGGCCCTGGAGACCAAGCTTCTTCCCGAAACTCTCCTTCTGGGTCTCTCCTCTGCTGCAGGGCCTTCAAAAAACACTCTTTTGCCTGCCTCGTGGATGGTGACAGGGATTGCAGCAGATACTCAGACCCTGGGGTCAGGAAGACAGGGGAGCAGGCCGGAAATCAACTTCTTGGCAACATTCAGCCACGTGGTCTTCCAGTTAACCACTGTTATCTTTCCAGGAGTTCCAGGACCCTTTACAGCAACCCCTTCCAGCTCTATGGTATGGAGAAGTGCCTCAGGATGACACTTCCTGAATTATCTAGGAACCAGGTCCTCCCATTTTCTCTATGGCAACTTATTCAGAGCAGCTTGGCCCCATCCCCTCCCAGGACAGAAGGCATGTCTCTAGTTTTATTGTTTTGTAATTAAAGTCTTTAGTAATAAAAAAGAAGCTAAACAATGTAAGTAATTTAAAAATAGAAATTAGATTCCCTTACCTTCCTCGCACTAAGATAACCCCCTGGAATCTAATGGAGTGTCTTACTGGCTTCACCAAGTAGATTCAGGGAATCCTACACTGCATCCCTCTGCTGACATTGTTTTGCTGAGTGTATAATGAACATGACTTTGCTTCTATACAGATTCCCCCTCATAGTTTTGCAGGGTGCTGCATTTCAGAAAAATCATGTTTATTCTTTAACCTCTTTTTGGCTGACAGTAGGGATGTTTGTGTGTGTGTGTCTCTCTGTGTGTGTGTGTGTGTTTTAATTACATTTTTTTATTTACATGTCTAATATTATTCTGTTTCCTGGTTTCCCTTCATGAAATCCCCTCACCTAATTACTTCCCCTTCCCCCTGCTTACCAACACACCCACTCCTGGTTCCTGGCCCTGACATTATATCACACAATCTATAATGTGTTGAATTGCAGCTCCTGGATAATATCTATGGCTAACTGTTTTTATTGGTGCTACCAGAGACATAAGAGAAGTATCCAAGGTAAGCTTAGAAAGCAGAATATATTTCAACTTGGATCTTGCTGGAGGATGTTCTTGGAACCCTCTTTCTTAGAACCTTGTTTCATATGCAGACCCACTTGTCTGTGCACTGCTTATACCATACTTGTGGAATCAGCAAATACCTGCATGGACAAAATTAATCAGTACAGGGCAAGTCAGAACACACAGTGTTTGTCTAAGAGTCTATTACACAGCTCAGGTACCACTACTTCAAGTGACGGGAAATGTGCTGAAATATAGCAGTGTTTTCATTGGTGTGTGTGTGTGTGTGTGTGTGTGTGTGTGTGTGTGTGTGTGTGCCTTTGCAAAGGTAACAATACAGAAGGAGAGTGAATAACTAACACTAAAGTGTTTGAAATAGGCTTAAGGGGTCATATTAATTTATATATAATTTGTATAACACACAGTCACACAGAGAGAGAGGAAGAGAGAGGGAGAGAGACAGAGACAGAGAGACAGAGATAGAGACAGAGAGACACAGAGAGAGAAACAGAGAGAGAGAGAGAGAGAGAGAGAGAGAGAGATGCTANGACAGAGAGAGAGAAACAGAGAGAGAGAGAGAGAGAGAGAGAGAGAGAGAGAGAGAGAGAGAGAGAGAGATGCTACTGGATAAATGAGTTCCCTAAGAGCCATCGGCTATCTTATAAAAGATCCCAATACAAGACATGGGAAACCTCCTTTTCTTGTTTGTCAGGAGACTTCAAGAATCTTTTAATGAATTATACACTATTGATTTTTTTTGAGGCCAGGGTGCTTGGGGCTGAGGGAAGATGACCTTGAGGCATGTCCAAACCCCGGAAATTTTATCTACAGAGTGGCAGCAATTGAATACCTTTTAGAGTTTCAGATTTATTATCTGTAAAGGTATAACTAAATCATTTTGCAAATGAGCATTTCAGAAAATTCTACTATTTGTATTGTATAATTGCAGTTGTACAATTCTTCAATTTGTAGGGTTGGACAAGGCCCCTATTAGAAATAACTGCTTATGGGCAATAAGAGCTTCTCTAATGCTTGAAGCTGAGAACATAAGAAAAGTCACTGTTTGCAGGTAATGTAAAAAGTGTAGACTTGGGAATGAACAAAGCTTTAAGTTCATTAGGCTCAACAGCCATTTCAGAGCCAAGTGAGCAATACCATATTGAGGTCAGTGCTTCTGTGTGTAGTACATGTCACAAAAGGGGGAAGGGGAGCTATGTGCTTCTAGGACAAAGCATCAAGAACACTTAGGTTGCTAGAATTTGTATTCTATGCTATATTGTTTATGTTATATTATATTTATGCTACAAAATTATTGGTGTACATCAAGATGTTCATATTCTTAGGAGTATAAAGACATGAGCAGAGGTTAGATGAGGTTCCAGGTAGGCAGTGGCAGTGTATTTCCACACAGAGGTGTGTATGTGATTCCGCTCTTACTGTGGTTGAACCAGGAAGGGTTTAAGAAAAGGCAAAAGGACATCCAGAGCTGCTCAGCATTCAGGAGAGAATGTCAAAGACTTTAAGTTAATACTTGTCCTGATCTGCCACCGAGAATATTTAATGGAGGTGAGTTAAGTAAAGTTAAAAGACTTTGAGCAAAATCCTGTAACATGTGTCATCCTTGGCCTTACAAAGATTTAAACTACAAAGCCCCCAAAGAGACATGGCAACACTTGCCTTGATTGGCTATTACACCTGAAACTGCCTTTCTACCCTGTCTTCAGGTTTGACTGTTGCAAGAGAATATGACTTAACTTGAAATTTTGTTTGTTTGATTGTTTGTCAGAGACCAGATTGAGAAAGCCCAGGCATCTTACACCCAGGGCATCCCGCAGCCCAGGTGTTTTCACAGTACGTAACTACGAGCCACATAGTCCTTTGTCAAGAGCCCTTCCCCCTCTCCCTCTGCAAGGCCACTCCTGGGAACCAGCAAGACCTAAACAGACATCAAGGACTGAGGGAATCTTCTCACATTCCAGAGCTGCCCAGAGCTGTCACCTTGAACTGTCAGGAGGATCCAGACCCCGAGATAGGCTCTTACATAAGCCTCTCTATGTCCCAGGGCAGTGGCGCCAAGGACCCTAGATGAATCACTAAATGTATTAGACTTGCAAATAACTCTTCCNAATTATTTCTCTCACTGTATACCTTTGATCACCCCTCTCCAAATTGTATATAACCTGAGTATCTCCCCTTCGTAATGGAGGATATGACAAACATGCATGGTCTCCGTCTCTTTCTTTATTCCCATTTCTCTCTAGGTTTGTGATCCCCTTCAAGGACCATGGAATAAAGTGTCCCGCGGGCTGGGGCAATTGTTGGTTTGGGTTTTGTTTGATTTTGGGCTTAGGGTTTTTGGTTGCATTAATTTATGGATTTGATATTTTTTTCTCCTTTTTTATCGTTAATTTGATATTTTGCTTAAGCTACAGACAGTGTATATACTGATCCAGCTGAGTAGAGAGAGATTCGTTTTTAAACACATAGTGAGTGAAATGTCTGCATTTTATGAATTAAAAAACAAACAAACAAACAAACAAACAAAATGAAAAGAAACGAATTTCAAAGCCTACACTCTTACACCATACCTAGCGTTTTTAGCTAGGTATGGTGTCACACTCCTGGAGCCCCAGCATTCACAGGCAGAGATGGTTTTTTGTAAGCTCCAGCCATCATGGTGTAAATGGAGAATTCCCAGACAGGCAGTGCTTCACAAGGTTATGTTGTTGGGGGTTTGGACGTCATGGCCTACTCTGTGGATAAGCACTTCATGCTAGAAAATGGATCTATACTGTATCATTTTGGTCATATATTTAGATACCCCTAAAATATGATATATGGCATTCACATGTTCCTGTAATAGTCATGCTCACCAAATTAATGANAGTCACAACTGTATTGCTCTAAAGCTTCTTAGGAAATGAATATTCATTTGGGGTTCATAAGAAATCAGGAATCCCGGAGATATCTGCCTCTCATTTCCTTGAAATCCAGTGATAATTGTAAAGCAGAAATGCTGACGTTTTAGAAAAAGACTTCCCAACTACCCATGTTTAGTTTTCCAAGACATGTTGAGACAATGCTTTCTTTTACATAGTATTAGTGTGGCTAAAAATTAGGAGCCTTTTTGAATTTTGTTTATTTGGTTGAACTTGTAGTGTTGCTATATTTTTTTCTTTTATTTATATGTATTTTTGGCCTGCTGCAACCCATCTCGGGCTCCAACAAAACCCACAGAGAGCATTCAAGCTAGGTGCACTGGGCAGGTCCCCACAGGTGTCCAGAGGGGGCTCTAGTCCCCCCCACTACCTTATCTGTCCACAAAATGCATGCAATTCCTCCAGAGGCCAGAAGAGGGAATTGTGTTCAACGCAGAAATGCATTAATGGGATTGTTAGGTACCCTCTGGGTCCTCTGATGGGTAGACAAATGCTCTTAATGCCTTCTTTCCTGACCTACCCTTTATTTCTTCATTGTTCTTCCAGATTGTGTGGTTTTTAATTGAACAAGATCATCCAAAATCTAAGATAGAAGTTTATGGAGACCTATAGGTTCAGATGCTTGAAGATGGCTTGCTAATTGTCCCAGGTTACCAGGCACACAGCAGAGTTCTTGTGGGTTCAAGATAAGGCCATAGAATAACTTATTATCAAGCTTGGAGCAGATCTATCACCTCTCATCTAGGATAACCATGCAGACTATACATGAAATGCCTAATTGATGAAATGCAGAATTGAGAAGTTCCTCTGTGGGCAGAGGTGAAGGAAAGAATAGCCGTTGATGGGATGAAGCTTCAAACTATCCTGCAAGGATGTAGCCTGAAGTAGAGGTCACATGCCTATGGTGGACAGCGTGTCTGTGCAAGGCTAGTTATGGAGAGCAATGGTTGATATTGTTCTTAACAACACTAGATCTCAGAGTTTATTCAGGAAGTACTTCTTCCAGTGGATGCTTCATTCTTGTGAATGTCTCCTGGAACAAACCTCATTTCTGCTACTATGAGTCAGAGACTTAATGTGTGAAGGAATTAATTCTCTGGCTCCCCAGACTGGTGCTGTCAAACCAGGGATTTTCAGCAGAAGCCTGAGAAAGATTGGGGGCTTGGTTAAGTTACCTACTCTCTTTGGTCACACTCTCTTTCTAAGCTAACTCTGACACAGAAATGGACATCTGTAAACATACAGGAAACCAATCAGGATCAAGTGATATGGGTCTTCTTGTCCACCTTTCAATTCTCTGGTGGATCCTGAGCCTTACTTACTTGTACCTATTCTTTGTAGTGCTTGGTTGTTTTGGTAAATGCTACCTTTTGGGTAGATTGACCTGGCTTCTATGACTGCTATTTGTGCAGGTAGATAACAGCTTGACATCAGTCTTTTAATGACTAAACTATCCCAAGTATGCAGTGTGGACTGCAACACTTCCTTTTCTCTTTCAGATATTTTCCTAGTATTGAAATCATTCTGTCTGTCATTCTCAAGGACCAATATTGTAGCATCCAAACTGACTATGGAGTCTCAAGTTCCCACTTGCCTTGTAGCTGTTGTAGAAGATGAATGAGTTTACAGGCCTNGAATGTAACTGAGGGTGCATGGACTTTTACTAGGTTCAATCATAGCACTGGGAGGTCAAAAAGAAGTAAAAATTGCCCCATCTCATCCAGACTTCTTGTAGACAAAAACAAACAACAACAACAAAAACAAAAACAAAAAAATGTGAGGCTCCATGGAGGCTTTGAAAGTCTGGCACCCTCCTCATAGATCCCTCCCAGACTCCATTTATTGCCCTTACTTGAGTAGGTATAGTCTCTGGGTAAAGTTTTCATAGTTGGGGTATAACCCAGAATATAAATACAGATACATAGATTATTAAATTCTGCGTCTGTGGTGACTAGCTGATAAGATGGCTCAGTGGATAAAGGTAATGTGACCAAGAATAGAGACCTGAGTTCTTCCCTGTGACCCACATCATAGGAGAGAAAAAACTCCAAAAGTTGTCCTCTGACTTTCATGTAGGCACGGGTGCCAGTTCTTAGCCCAACAGCAGATAAAGCTTCCCACTGCTCACTTACACTGAGAACTCTCCATCATGTACACACGTAATTATATTACTCCATGATCCATTTGACATATTCAGAACTTTTGTATTTTTCATTTTTTGCCCAGAAGCTAGAGAAACCAAGGAGGCCAGCATCAAACCATCAGTTAAAACACAGGTTAGGGATTATGGATGTAGGGAACTTGTAACTGAGGTGAAAACATCATGATGTCCAAACTGCTCTAAATGGTTTTCTATACATGCCTGGTCAACTGTACTAGTTGTTGTTGTTTCATAGCTGTTCTTTTGTTGCTATTGTTTTGTTTTATTGTCTACCTCTGATTAACTCGAAGAGACAACAAACTGTGATGAAATTCACACTAATCCTTGTGGCCCGGTGAAGCTTCACTAGATGTCAGAGTCAGCTTTAGTGAGGATGACTTGCCT
>NW_018391815.1:10421-23728 GCF_900095145.1 Mus pahari | reverse complement strand
TTATGATTTTTTTCTTCAGGATCAAGTCAAATAAGTTCCTGAGGTTGGGAAGTTTTAGGTTTACCTGTTAAGGAGACATTATACTTGTTGGAAAGGATAATGTGAATATTCACAGATAAATTGTGGAACACAGGCTGTCATTCATCTCCAAAGAAAGTGCATCCACGGGACTAATGAATAATCTCCTTTGGGGATTCTGAACAGCCTAACAAAAGAGTACTAAACATATTTATTATAAGGAAATAGTCCTACCATTTCATATACATTAAGATGCATTGCCCACACTTGGACGGGTTCCTTGGCAGCATGACCAACATGTCTTTACTTCATTCCTCCCCAAAGTAGGGAACAAAACACCCAAGAAAGAAGTTGCAGAGACAAAGTTTGGATCTAAGATGAAATGATGGACTATCCAGAGACTGTACCATCAGCCACCAAGCACAGGCACTATTGCATATGCCAGCAAGATTTTGCTGAAAGGACCATGATACAGCTATCTCTTCTGAGGCTATGTCAGTGCCTCGCGAATACAGAAATGGATGCCCACAGTCATCTATAGGATAGAACACAGGGCCTCCAATGGAGGAGCTAGAGAAATTACCCAAGTAGCTGAAGGGGTCTGCAACCCTATAGGAGGAACAACAAAATGAACTAATCAGTACCCCCAGAGCTCGTGTCTCTACCTGCATATATAGCAGAAAATGGCATAGTCTGCTATCACTGGAAAGAGAGGTCCCTTGGTATTGTAAATTTTATATGCCCCATACAGGGGAATCTCATGGCCAAGAAGTGGGAGTGGGTGGGCAGGGGATCAGGGTGCGGAGGGTATAGGGGACATTCAGGATAGCATCTGAAATGTAAATTAAAAAGTATCTAATAAAATATTTAAAAAAAATAGTCCAACCAGTTCATATACAGTAAGATGTGTAGCCCACATTTGGATTTTTGGCAGCATGTATTTCTATGCATCATGTGGGTTCATGGTTTCAGGAGGCAGACTTAATGGCCTCATATTCCTTGAAACTGGAGTCACTAACGTCTCACACCTTTGCTTGTAATCGAATTTTAAGTCACCTTAATTACTTTAAGAACTTCATTTTGTTTCCATCTATTGCTATGTATAGTAATGCTAAATTCTGTTCCTGGGAAGTTCTGGGCCTAAGAGAAAATTCTCACATCAAAAGCCTTTGTTGTGCAAATATTGTTGCTTAATGTAAAACCATTGGTTAAATAAAATTGGCTACTGTTATTTACTGGAGGGATTAGACATAGGTAAGTTTTGAGTAATCTGGTTGTGCGTGGAGAAGTGAAAGATAAGAGGAGAAACTAGAAAAAAGAGAGAAGGCACCATGAGAGGAGAGGTACCATAAGCTCATAAGGAGTAGAAACAGCAAGTTTTTGGGGTGCACCACTGGGGAGGTAGCCAGGGGAGCTGTTAGAAGAGCAGATTAGGGGTCACCCAACCCACAGTAATTATCTTTGATGTTGTTTTTGTTTTTGTTTTTCAAGACAGCATTTCTCTGTATAGCCCTGACTGTCCTGGAACTCACTTTGTAGTCCAGGCTGGCCTTGAACTCAGAAATCTACCTGCCTCTGACTCCCAAGTGTATGTGCCACCACTGCCTGGCTCATAGTCATTGTCAAAGAAAATGTTATAACCATAGTCTGAGTCATTTCTTTTCAAGTAAGTCAGGATAAGCTTAAATTGGTTCTACTAAATCTTTNTCTCAAAAAAGAAGGTGATGGGGAAGGAGAAGAGCATTGCCTGGAGGGGAGGGGAGAGAAGACCATGGAGAAAATGGTCAAAGACATACTTGAACAGAAAGCCTCCAAAAACCAAAGGATGTATATTTTTTCATTGAATTTTGCACTTATTTCCATCTCATTGCGCCCCTCCTTCTCTTCCCAGTCTGACTCACTGTCTCACTCCTTCCCCAATTCCCTATCACCTTCAACCCACAGAAAGGGACCCTACATTCTTCCCCAGTACCAACCCACCTTGGCATAGCAAGTTGCATCAGGAGTAAGTGCATCCTTTCCCACTGAGGCCAGACAAGGAAGCCCAGCTAGGGAAAAGATCCAAAGGCAGGTAACAGAGTATAAATCTGAGACAACTCCCACTCCAATTGTTAGACACCCACATGAAGACCAAGCTGCACATCTGTTTCATATATGTAGGGGGCCTAGTTCAAGCCCCTACGTGGTGTTGGCTCATGATTCAGTCTCTGTGAACCCACATGGGCCCAGATTAGTTGACTCTGTAGGTCCTCTAATTGTTTCCTAACACTTCCTCCTCCCACAACCCTTCCACCATCATTTCCACAAGACTGTCTGACCACAGCCTAATGTTTGGCGGTGAGTCTCTACATTTTTACATTTAAAGGGTGATGGAGACAGAATGCAATGAGAGGGACTGCCAACAACAGGTCAAAATGGAAAGCTCTCAGAAGTCTTACATCAGATGTTTGTAAAAAAGGTCGGTATCTGTGGTCTTGAGAAGCAGGAGACACATCCTTCCTGGGTACCTGCCATTTGAAATAAGGGACTGCCATTCTAGGCTTTGATAGAAACATCTCAATAGCCTGATTAAGCTCTTCACACTAAAATGTAATTTCCCTTTATCTTATCCTTAGGCCTGTACAATCACTATATGGAATTCATTGTGCATGACTGGTTTTCAGTTTGTCTTGATGTGTATAATTATTTTATCTAAATTTCCTCTTTCTTTTTCTGCTCTGGTGTAGTTGTGAAACTCTAATATTTCTTGATGTAACAATTCTTAAAATACGAAAAATTGACATATAGGAGCTCAGTACAGCACAGGTCAAAATGTCCCAGGTGTATACTGTGTGTTCTCGTCTTGGAAACAATGTAATAAGTGTGTACTGGTAGTTCCAGATAAATGCATAACTTTCAAGGAAAGTTTGAAGAAATTATTAAAAAAAATGAAATACAGGCAACATTGGGACCCTGAGAAATGTAAAAGTTATTGAGGTCATGAAATTAGTTTCACACAACTTTTGAGAGTAGTCCTGAATAATAAAGTATAGAATATGTCATACTGTATGCCAGTAAAATTAAGTCAAACACTGGGACTCTTAAGAGAGTTATTGTGTGAAATGTACAGAATCAGAAAGCTAGCAGAAGCAATGAGTTAAGGGTTAAATACCTCTGAATCATTCGGGACTTTGGTAGAGGATTTCCCATCAGAGCCCTATCCTGCAAAGCAGAGGTTGGATCTCTACTCCACACCAGCTACTCAAATGGATACCAAGTTTTCTTTTGTAAAGAAATGAAGGAGTCCATTCAGCCACCATCTGAGGAAGGCACTATCTCATTTTCAGAGTGACTGCTATTGCCAGATTTTAACTTAGCACCAACTCTGTTTTCTTGTGCCAGTATTCCCTGTACTCCCCACTTTCCCACTTTAGTGTCAGTGATGAACTCTGCACTGTGATTTGTCCCTGTTACCTGGTGTTGCTGCTCTCAAAACCTGCTTCTTTGATCCAAAGAGAAATTTCAAATCACATTCTAAACTGATTTCAACAAATAATGCACAGTGGGTTCCTTTGGTCATCCTCTTTAAGGAAAGAGATATTTTTTTTTCCTTCTCAGGATGCAAGGAGTAAGAAAGAATTGATATTTAAAGATCAGGTACAAATTCACGTGGCTTGGGAATCACAAGGTTTTCTGACCTCTAAGTTGTGTTTTTAAAGGACTCAGGGGGGATTTCCCAGGAATAACTTACTCATCCAAAAAAAAAAGCTTCTTCATATACTATGAGATTCAATATGATAAAAGAGCAGCATCAACCATCCTTCTCCATTCTTAGTCTTCAAAGTAAACATGCTCCACCAAAGGTGTGAGGTACATGCTGCAGTCACCATCTCCCCAGACTATTATGAAGCTTACTCTTAACACTGATTAAATGGCAATTTAAAATGATATCCTTACCTCCTCCACCTTCAGGAGATTTTCTCAATTCTGCATTGCCTCTGATGGGTCTCGTCTGCATTGTCATATAAGAGGAGACATCAGAGATCTTCTCCAACCCTGGCAACAAGAGATGCTGATATATCCAACAATGCCTTATGTGATGTTTGTATATAATTGGCCCAGAGAGCCTGTGAGAGGCCATTGGTGAAACCTAGTTGCAGTGGAAGTCCCCAGTGACTGTATTGGAAATGCTAGTAACATGGGATGATCAACAAAAATATCAGCAACAGTGGCATGGATGAACCTGAGGTTAGAGTGATACTGAGGGCAGAGTTGGAGAAGGGTTGCTAACTCTTTGGAGAAACCCAGAAGATTTGGTGTGAGTCCCAAACACTGAAAGAAGAAGCTGTAACATTGAACTTGCCTTTGATTTTCCTCAGCAGAAATCGAGCCATGGGCCATCTGCTGAGGAAATCTTCTAAGAGGGAGTAGAATCAACCCAGCAGAAAGAAGTTTGTTACAGTCAACAAAGATGAAAAGGGAGTTGGAGACATGAAGACACATTTGACATCAGAAGTGGACATGAAGAATTTGGAGTTTGCTGAGCTACTTATGTGTCTTTCTTTGGAGAGTACACTTTTAGGATGAATCTCAGAAGAGACCTTGAATTTAGGACTTTTAACATTATTGAGACTGTTATATCCTATAGAGACTCTGGAAGTAGGGCTAAATACCTTTTGCCTTATGCTATATATAGGTGTGAACCTCATTGACTCATATGCTTGAACATACTTATAGGAGCAAAGGAGTGGAATAGGATGGTGTGTATATGCTCAGTAGAGGGAATAGTGCTCTAACAATATATGGCCCTATTGGAGTAGGTATGGCCTTCTTGGATTAGGTGTTACTGTGGGTGTGGGCTTTTAGACCCTCATCTTAATGCCTGAAGGTCAGTTTTCTGCTAGCAGTCTTCAGATGAAGATGTAGAACTCTCAGCTCCTACTGTACCATGCCTGCTGAGATGCTGCCCTGCTCTCAACTAGGTGATAATGGACTGAANGTATGAACCTATAAGCCAGACCCAATTAAATGTTGTCTTTTATAAGAATTTCCTTAATCAAGGAATCTGTTCACAGCAGTAAACCACTAACTAAGATACCCTACATGGATGCCTGGAAGTGTAGATAATTAGAATGCATACCTGATGTTTGTTCTACATATTTCAAGAAACAATTTGTATAGGTGTGATCCATTCCAATAAATTTACCACACAAAGAAGGACAAAAGTCCATATCAGGGGGTGGAGAGATGGTTCATCATTTGAGAATATGTTTCTCAAAAGACCCACATGCCATCTAAAAATCCTCTGTAATTTCAGTTCCAGGTGAAATCAAATGAACTTATTTGGCCTTTGAGGAATAGCATGCAGGTTTTGCATACACATACAGAAGCAAATCATGCATAAAAATAAAAAAATCAAAAGAAAACCCCAAAACAGCCCTGAAAAAATACAAAGGGAGAAAACTCATGGAGCATATGGGCCTCGATTTTGTCTCTGCTTTTAGAAACATCTGGAAACTGAATACAGAACTACACACTGTGCTTGTCTGTGCAGAGTTTATGCCATACTTGTAGGATCAGCAAGTACTGCATGGAACAAGTTCTTGATAAGGAAATAAGAACAGGTCAGGACAGCACAGGTTGGGTTAGTCCAAGAGACTTGTCAAAAATCTTAGGTCCAACAGATTCCTGAAGTGACAGGAAATATGCTGAAACACAGAAGTCTTTTCATAGAGGAGTTTGTGTCTTTATGAGCGTGTGTGTGTGTGTGTGTGTGTGCATGTGCGTGTGCATGTGCGTGTGCATGTGCGTGTGTGCTTTTGTCCATGGGTGTTTGAATACATGTGCTTTGTATTTCAGTAATGGTAGGTGCTTGTTGTAGGTGCTTGATTATACAAGTGTGTATTCATGTACTCTTTTTGTATGTGTGTGTGCATGTGTCTGTGAAGGGATGCACTTGTATGTCCCTGTACATATATATATATATATATATATATATTCATACATTTGCTTGGTCATTAAACAGTCTAGCATGTCTGCATTTGGTCTGCCCAGTGGCTTTTCTGCACCTGTGCTGCAGGGCAGAAAGCAAAACCACACTAAGACAAGGAGGTAGAATGGAGGTAGGATAACTCACTGAAGACTTTTGAAAGGCCATATGTAAACCTACAATTAAAGAGGCTTTATAATATACAAGCCCGTATAAAGGTTTAAATGGAATTACCCTATAATGCTCTGACAATGCCTCCCCTGAATGCAATATACTACCCAGTGAAAAGCCCAGGTCCTATTTTGGATTATCTTGTTTGGTGTTGCACATCACTGAATCTCATATACACTCTCAAATCATTAAAGACTGCTGCCACTGCTCTTGCTTCCTTTCTGGAAATCAAGCTTAACACCACATTGCTGAAGAAGATGGTAACTGGCACAGCCATCAATTCAGGCATCTATCTCATTCTTTTGTGTGTATTGAGAACATATCAATTACTCTTTAGCAGATTTTGGAGATACTTAGCTCACTGCTGTCCAACAAATTTCTATAGAATATGTAATCTCTTGGTAGCCAAGATTGCAGCTCTCAGTCCACCATCACCCTCCCAACATCTGTCCCAAGATCTGGCAACTGCTCTTCTAATTTCAGCTTCTCTAAGTGGGCCAAACTGGAGAGGGAGCCCAGGTCCTCATGCACACCAAGCAGCAAACACTACACTACAATACACTACACTTCACCACAACATACCACACTAGAATATACTACACTATAGAACCTCAGTCCTCCTCTTTCTCTGAGGTCAACTTTGGCTGTCCACTGAGGGAACATGTCTTCTTTATATATCTGCACTGGATACAGGAAAATATGTTTTAACCANGATCACTTTTGTGTTTTTCTAGCAAGATGGTTGGCAATGTTAAGGTTTTTCAATTATGGAAAATCCGGGGGTGGGGTTTTAAAATATTTTCATCAAAATAGTCAGGATATAAAAGCTCTTAATTAGTGGTTTATTTTAAAGAATCAGCTTACCTGAGCTGAGTGGTGTAGGCCTCTCATCCTGGTATTTGGAATGCTGGGGCAAGAGTTCATGTCCAGATTTGGCAAGATGGCAGGATTCAGCCTCATTAAACTGAAAAAGACACAGTGTCTGACTATTTTAGAAAAAGGACCCCTATCAGCCTTAAATACATAGTTAGTAGTGTATAAATGTTTTTCTTAAACAAGTACTTGCTGTAACCATACATTTGCTGTATGCGAGGGTAGCGTTAATTGTCAATTGGATCCAATCTGGAGTCAATCTGTCAGGAGAGGGTCAACAAGGGATTTTCTACTTGATGTCAAATATGTCCACTGTGAGAGGCACTATTCCCTAGGCAGAAAGGGGACCCTGAAATGCATAAAAGTGGAGAATTGAGCTGAACACAAGCAAACACTCAAGTGAGCTAGTGGGCATAAATGTGTTTATTTCTCTCTGCTTTGGAATGTCAGTGTGATGTGACCAGTATTCTCAAGCACCAGCTGTTATGACTTCCTGCAATGAAAGGCCTTCACATGGAAATATATATGTATGTATATATATATATATATATATATATATATATATATCACAAACAAGTGTACACACACACTCACACACATACATATAGAAACACACACACACAAACACACACAGAGAAGTTTGGAAATTTAGGATAAGCTGTGCTGAGTCATATGAAAGTACTGACTGTTTTCCCTAAAAAACTGCACACTCTTTGATGTCAAATCACTGAGTCTGAAGGGAACAGGTTCTAGTATATTGACTGCAACTTATTTCTGCCTGTGAACAAATTCTCTGAAATAGTGAGCTAAAGTGCTTTGTCAAAGGCTAAAGGCCCGTACAAAAACAGCCTAAATCTGCCATTTACAAATGAAAAATAAGACTCTGTAAACTTTTGGTGTGGATATATTTCTGTACACACCAAAATTTTTCATTAATTCCAAACAAAGATTTGGTGTCTATTTGATACTGTAACAAAAAATTTAAGGAAAAAATATACCAAATAACTAGATGAGCTGTCAAAATAAACCATACAATGTTAAGTGGACAAAAGTATAAATGTTAAAAAAATTATAAAAGTGAAAATCAAAATAATGGGGTAAAATGAAGGCTTTAAAAACTTCCACATGGCTTTGGTGTCTTAAAATATTTTTGCTATTTTATTATTTATTTTAGAAGACTTGAAAGCAAATGAAATACATGAAAATTATTTGAAATCCTTGCCTAGCAAATACAGGGTTTGCCAGGAGCAGTCAGAAGTGTTAGAAGAAACTGAAAGAGCCTCTCCTTGTGACAAACGTGTGACATGATGGGAGGGGCTCCCATTCTCTACTTTGTACTGGAAGGAACCCCAGTGGGCTGTGTAGCAGTCACAAACAAGGCATTGATATCTGGGAGGAAAGGGACCCTGGAATTTCCATTGGTTGGGAAACACCCTAGCTATAGTTTTTCCAGATACTCTGTGTGGACAGGCCAGTGTCACTGAAGAACCTTGATTACATCTACCTTGAACCACTGTCTCTTCCTTCCTATATTCACAGAGTCTAGCCAGCCTTCCAATATTTCAGTGACTGTCACAACATAAATATATGTTCTATGCATCCGGTCTTGAGTTTGCTCAAATATTCCCAGGAGTCTGCCTAATTTTTCTTTACCTCCAACCTCTTCATAAACCTCCCTCACAGCAGCACAGCCAGGCTCCTACTCTGTCTCCAACACTCCCCCTGGGACAATCCACTGGTGTGGGTACTACTGCTACTCACCAAGAGCACCTCTTCCTCCTGCTTGCTGTGGAAGCACAGGCAGGCTGCTCACTTTTTGAAGCCTTGAGGGCTTATGTCAGTGTCTTCTTGGGCTTGAACTTCATCCTAGAGCCTGCATTTTGCTACCTATGCTCCAGACTCCACTGTGGGGACCAGGCCTATGCCACCTCTCCAGGGAGTAGGGCCAAAGGAAATCACAATTCTCTGGTGCCAGTGGGAGGAGCATAGGCAGTGCTAACAAGGATGGCAAGGATGAGCTCTTCCAGGGATGAGAGGCTGAACACAGGCTATTGAAGTCAGGGAGTGATGGTAGAAGCACCACCTCTGCTCCAGCACCTCCTGCTGTCCTTGGTGCTTACAGCTGCTCTTGGCCACTCATTGCTTGCAAACACCTCCCTGGCCAGGGGAAGAACTAGGGTCCTAGGTCAAGCTAAACAGAGACAGTTGGAAGCAGAAGTGTGGACCATGCAGAGAGGCAGAGCATGTTAGGATATTTAAATCCTGTAATTTTTAAATCCGAGGAGATATGAGCAATAGAGCTGGAAGAAAAAAAATTAACTCAGTAAAAACAACAAAACCTTCCATGATAAACACTTACTGAGAAGTTAATATTAGCACAGAAACTTAGAATACCCAAGATACAATTTGCAAAACACATGAAACTCAAGAAGAGGGAAAACCAAAGTGTGGATAATTCGTTCCTCCTTAGAATGGGGAACAAAATACTCATGCAGGGAGTTACAGAGACAAAGTTTTGAGAAGAGACAGAAAGAAGGAACATCCAGAGGCTGCCCCACCTGGGGATCTATCCCATAAACAATCACCAAACACAGTCACTAGGCAGATGCCAACAAGGGCCTGCTGACAAGAACCTGATAATTCTGTCTCCTGTGAGGCTCTGCCAGTGCCAGGCAAATACAGAAGTGGATGCTCACAGTCATCCATTCGATGGAGCACAAGGGCCCAATGAAGGATTCAGAGAAATACCAGGGAGCTGAAGGGGAATGAAGCCCCATAGTAGGAATATCAATATGAAATAACCAGTATCCCCAGTGTTCCTTGAAACTATATCACCAATCAAATAAAACCCATGGTGGATCTTGTGGCTCTAGCTAAATATGTAGAAGGGGATGGACGAGTTGTTCATCAATGGGAGGATAGGCCCTTGGTCCTGTGAAGGTTCTATGCCCCAGTATAGCGGAATGCCAGGAACAGGAATGGGATTGAGTGGGTTGGAAAGCAGGCGGAGGGGAAAGGGTATAGGGAATTTTCTGAGCGAAAACCAGGAAAGGGAGTAACATTTGAAATAATAATAAAGAAAATACCTAATTTTAAAAAACTAATAAACAACATCATCTTTTATCTTGCTCATCTTAAAAACAGAGAAAATTGTGCGTCTAAAGTGTGGTGGCTGGGCTGTTGTTCCAGTCCCTCCTTTTGAAATCTTGCCTGGTTACAGGAGATGACTACTTCAGACTCCACATCCCCCATTTCTAAGAGTCTTAGCTATAGCAACCCTAAAAGATTCCTGGGGGTTTCCATTCTCCTAGGTTTCTAGTTCTTCCCAGAGAGACTCCCACCCCAATCCAGATGCTGCTATGAAGAGAGGTGTGCTAGTATCCTTGAGGTATGGTGGAGGATCACTTACATATATACCCAGGAATGGTTCAACTGGGCCTTGAGGTAGAAATATTTAAAAATTTCAGAGAAACCATGAAGTTAATTTCCAATATGGTAATACAAATTTGCACTCCCACCAGCAACTGTGTTCTCCTTGGCACACAATTTCATCAGCATGAGCTGTCCACTTGGNTTTTGACCTTAGCCATTCTGAGGGCTGTAAGATCTCAGAGTACTTTAGATTTGCATTTCCCTGATGATGATGACTTTGGCTGAAAGTTCCAGGACTTTTCAGGTATTGTCTATACCAGGCCTCCATATTTCAAAGACACCAAGCAACCAGGACACATGTGACTGTTTAGGAAGTTGAAAGAATCACACAAAGAGTAACAATAGATCGAGGACTTTTATCAGGCTTGATGACACACTCAGTTCAACTTGGCATATAACTGTCAATTACCTCTTTGATTTTCCTGGGTACACAGAGCTGGCCCTGAAATTTGTTCTACTTCATAGGAAAACAAGACATGGAAACAGATAGGTATACTTTTATTAGTTCTACTTAAGAAACTCCTGATTCCTGGTTGACTATTTTGCTTCCAAGATCTGCCACCTGAAGCAGATCTCCTAACATTTCAAGGACCCTATTTGCTCAACTCATTGTTAATCTCCACCTAATGACCTAAAAAAGAGTAGTGGCTTTCAAGAATGGTGGAAATCTTAGCTCTTTCTCAGCCTCCCTGCATAGATTATCAACCCTAACAGGGCTTTTCTACTTTCATAATCCACATTGAAATGTGTGTGAAATCTTAGCAGAGATCATGTCTACCAGGAGCACCTGACCTCTCTTCTCCCCATTGGCTCTTACTGAGTTCTTCTTTTTGTTTATGTTCTATTCTCTAATTTGAAGAAACATCCTTGGGTACTCAGATTCTGGATAGTTTGCCCTTCCCTTCAGACATCTGTATGGGCTGTGTCTCCTCTTAGGACTCTGTGTTTCAGGCTTAGTACTAAGTAAGGCTGTTTCTAACTCTGCATCACCAAATACCCACAGGAGCATCTGTCCCTCACAGATAGTTGGTTCTCCAGAGCTTATATAGTAGATATGACAGTGAACAACACTCTGACTCAGCTGAACACACTCCATGCCTAGTTTTACCACGATGTATTGAGACTCCACCAAATCTGCCTACACTGTGGCTTCCCCTTCCATTTTAATGGGGATTGCTTACAAGTTCAGGGGTTCAGTCCAGAATCATCAAGGTGGGAAAATGGCAGNATCCAGGATGGAANGGTACAGGAGAATCTGAGAGTCCTACATCTTCATCTGAAGTCTGCTAATGGAACACTAANTNCCAGGTAGCAAGGGTTACTTAGGGTCCTGCCCATGCCAACAGTGAAAAAACTACTCCAACATGGTCACACCTTCTATTACTGCTACTCAGTGGACTGAGCATAGACAAACCATAACAAATATTGATGCAAAAATGCTCAATAAAATTCTTGAAAACTGAATCCAAGAACACATCAAAACAGTCATTCATGTTGCTTTATTAGGTATTATGCAAGGAATGCAGAAATGATTCAGTTTGCAAGAGGTGTGAAACTATGTTATTTTAGGATCATGGAATCACAAAATGATTGCAACCTGTACAAATAATGAATCCTTGATCCTCAGGCTGGTCCTCTTGTCTAAGAGCTGTGGTGGCTACCACTATTCTAGTGAAAGAACCAGAGAAGTTATGTCTGGGTCGGCATCTTATACTTANATCACCCCCATGCAGTAAGTTTCTTCTCAAAGCAACACCACAACAATGGCTGTTCAAGGCATGTGAGAAGGTCCTACTCTTGGACCATCCAGGAATCTGTTTTNAAAATCACATTGTCTTCAATTCTGCTACCATCTTGACAGAGAATGACCCACAGAAGCTCATCAATAATTGGATGAGGAAACATACATTAAGATACAGATCTGGATAGACCTAATGGACACCACCACACCCCATGAAAGAATCTGAGGGAATGCTCTACATGGATGGGAATGTCTTCATTAAACATGGAANCAGGTACACAGGGGCTTCAGCAGATATTGCAACTGAAAAGATTTGTCCTCAAGGAATACAGAACAACTCTATGGTGAAAAAAAGAACCTATCATCACTTACCAGGAATGTCACTATGCTTTAGTTATTCCACATGTGAATATTATGATATATGTAGAAGGAGGGCTCATCACTGCTGGCAGAAAGAACATTTAAAACAAAGAGGAATTCTTGGCCCTCCTGGAAACCCTTTGACTTCATAGATGAGTTTCTTGATTTCAAGGCTAAGAACATGAACTTGATGACTCCCTTGAGGTCACAGGTGCCTCAGGGACTGAGTTGGCTACCCAAAGATTGTCCCAAGAACAGTGGAGTCTACTGACATTCTGGGGACATACTGTGACCCACTGCTCCCTGAGACTCCATACTATGTAAACAAGGGGAAATAGGGGATGTAAAAATATCCAAAGGTTTGCTGAAACCTAAGATTTGTTGTTGACACTAGAGGGAAGGATCACTCTGCCAGGAAATACTGGCAGGTTTCTGGAAACAAACCTTCACCAGACTACCTGACTGGAGTCCACGCTTCTTTCTGAGTTACTCATAACAATGTATGGTATTACTGGACTTGACAGCCTGGCTCAATACTTCTAAGCAATATATCAGCTTTATAGTAAAATGCATGTAAAGACAAATACTTCTGCCAGAAGTGTGCACATATGAGGGGACAAACTATGGTCAATTGTGAGAAACTGACTTCACTGCGACCCTAAGATTGAATCTAAACTCATCAAGCACAAAGTCAGGATGTTGCAGAAAGAATATAGACATCTATATGGGGAGCAAAATGCATTG